>NW_019174900.1:1385147-1416918 GCF_002260705.1 Seriola dumerili
CACCAACCAACCAAGTAATTTTATTGTTGGATATGATGTTCCTTTTCTGAATGCCGTGTTACTTTTACACCAGGATGTAACGGGACATAACACCTTCCAAAAAGTAACTTTCTCTCGTGCAGTTCCACAGAGTATTTTCCCAAAAGTCTTGGGGATCATCGAAGATGTTTTCTGGCAAAACTGAGACGAGCCTTATTTTCCTTTTGCTCAGTAGTGGTTTTTCGTCTTGGAAACTCGCCATGCAGGCCATTTTTGCCCAGTCCTCTTTCTTGCAAGTAATCAGGCTGGGCGTGGCTAGAGAAATTGAACTCAGCTTTCCAAAGATGTGATAAACCACAAGTTAATTTATGTTTAAACGGGGGGGGGGGGACAAATCACTTTTTCAACACAGGGCATGTAGTTTGGATTTTTTTTTTCGCCCCTAATAATAAAAACCTTCATTTAAAAACTGCATTTTGTGTTATCTTGTGTTATCTGTGTCTAATATTTAAATTTTGGTTTTGATCTGAAACATTTAAGTGTGACAAACATGCAAAAAAAAATAAGAAATCAGGAAAGGGGCAAACAAGTCCTTTTTTCAACACAACTGTAAGAATATGATACAGCAGGTATCAAAGGTAAATTTATCAAACAAAAAATCCTCAGTCCTCATAGTGTGGCATTTCATGATGCAATGCATTATCCCTATCAGCATGGCAAATACAAAAGTTTTATTATTTAATTAAACCAATTAAAAGATTGAAATGTCATCTTAAGACTTGGCATATTTAGGAGGGAAAACTGAGAAAAAAATTAATTTTTTAAAAATGGGTTTTTTTTAATTTTTAAATACATGCTATCTGGGACTCATGATAATCACATGGATGTTGCAATGGCTCACACTGCTAACATTGTCTTTTCAAACTAAAGACAAAAATTCCAGGACTATCAATCTGTATGTTGTATTGATCATTTAGCCTGTTCAGGGAAGGGTAGAAAAGAGAGCACAAGTAATTAATTTTTTGTGTTCATTTTTTCTAGATGGCAAAAAGGTTACACTGTTTCAAAAATGTCATGCAGCATGATTATGGGATGGCAATTAAGTGACCTAGAGCAAGGTTAGGTGACGATGAGGATGAGGATGAAATGGTGAGGAGGAGGAATTGGACTTCCTAAATGCAAACGCTTACTAAGGAAGCTCAAGAAAGTAGTGATGAGGAAGACTTCAGAGATGAAACTGTCAAAACAGACTAGCTGCAGAAGTAGAGGGGCCCAACAACAACAACACAGAGCAATCAACAACAAAGCAGTCACAGAGTGCAAAGACCAAAAAGGAAAGGAATACAGATGGAGAAAAAGTAGATATGAAACTCCAGCTGTTGAATTTGAGGAGGTGTGTTGAGGAGGCCTCGGAAGAAAGGTGTGAATGAACACCATACATGTATTTCAGACAATTTTGGTTAAACTGATGAAATGTTACAGAAATTGTAGATCAAACAAACTTGTAACAGTGTACAGAAAGAGGAAAGTCAGTAAAAAACACAAATGCCAAAGAAATTGGAGCAGTTTCTGGGTATGTACATGCACATGGGGTTAGTAAAGCGGAATCCCCATTGTAACTGAGCCTAATTGGGAGATGGAAAACAAAGCATCCCAACAGTTTGTGATGTAATGTTCGATGACCGGATTTCTGGAAAATTGCTTGACATGGATTCACATTTCAGAAGCAACTTCATTGTGTCCTGATGATGCAAAAGAAAGATAAACTGTGGAAACATCAGGTCCGTGGTTACAGAGCTACGTGAAGAACAATTTCTTTGCATACCTCCTGTAAGAATGCCATGCAGTTTTGATGAGATGTGGTGCCATTCAGGGAAAATCTCACCTACGTGTCTATATGCCAGCAAAACTTCACAAATGGGGGTTCAAGATGTCGGCAACGTGCCGGACAAAGTGGCTTTCCTTTATGAATTTAGATGTTTGTCGAGGTGCAGAAAATCCGACAAAGAGAAACCTGATGTTGGTGTTACTGGATGATGTTTGTCCTAAAATGCATCAACCCTTCCAACTGGAAAAAAATAGGTTTTTGGCTGAAACTAATTTCAATCAGTTCCACCTATTTGGAACACCTAAATGGAAGAGGAATCCACTACATAGGCCACAGTGCCGAAATGAACAGGTAAAAGAGGATCGTGGGATTTAGAGTAAAACAGGACAAAACAACATCACTGTAAGATGGTGTGACAACCAAAAGCTGTGGAATCCTACTTTCTTCTTTCATTGGCATCGAACCAGTGGGTAAATGTGAAGCGCTGGGAATCGAAAATCCAAACAGTCGACAATAATGGTTCCAGACCAGCCATTGGTTGAAGCAATACACAAGTTCATGGGAGGTGTTGATCTCGCTTGATATGCTGTCTGCACTGTACAATTCAGCTTCAGATCCCGAAAGATGGTAAATGTACATTTGGTGGCAGCAACTGTCAACGAGTACAATGTTCTGGAATGGCCACCCAGTCCCTAGACCTGAATATCATTGAATTGACTGTGGGATGATTTGAGCGGGCTGTCCATGCTGCGGCAAACCATCGAAACCTAACTGAACTGGAGATGTTTTTTGTAAGGAAAAATGGTCCATAAATACCTTCATTCAAGAATCCAGCACTCATATAGAGGCCTGTAGGAAGCATCTAGAGGCTGTTATTTTTCAGCAAAGGAGCTCGACTGAAATATTGAGTGATGATTTTCTGTTGGGAGACAGTGCCCAAATTTATGCACCTGTCTAAGTTTTTTTTGATGCATATTGGCACATTTTCTGTTAATACAATGAACCTCATTTTTCCACTACTGAAATATTGCTGTGTCCAATCAGTTATTAATGGATCAAAATGAAATTGCTAGATCCAAAACACCCAATGATTTATAAATGAAAATAATGGAAATTGTCTGGGTCCTAAACTTTTTCATACCACTGTATATGCAAATGAATTTCATAATTTTTTTTTTTTTTTGATTTTGTCAAAGGTCCCAATGAACAAGACTTCCAATTTAAAATTAGAAAAATTTTTTGACTTAATTATTTCAGGCTTCAACAGGGTTAGTGGTAAACTTATGGGTATCGGGTACATGCCTTGTAGTTATTATGCTCCTCAAAGGCATTATGTTTTCGGGTTGTCCGTCAGTAAATGCCTTGAAGTGAATTTTCTTCAAATTTGGCACAATGTCCACTTGGACTCAAAGGATGAACTGATTAGATTTTGGTTCGTCAAGGTCAAAGGTCAAAGGTCATAGTCAAGGTCATGTGAGCGTCATCAAGAAAAACTTTTTTTTATCATAACTCATAAATTCATACGACAACAATTTAAACTCAGTTATCTATAAGGAATAAAATTAAACACAGATTTTTATATCCAAAAGGTGAAAAGGCCAACTTCATTGTAATCTGTCATATCATGTTAGGGCAAAAAACACTTTTCTGGCCCATTATTCAGTGCCTGTAACCTCCAAGGAAGGAAAGACTGTGACCAATTAACTTCCTGGCTGGTTGTTTACATTGATTGGATGCTTGTTTTGGATTATGTATGTGTTGCGTTATTCATGTAGCAGATGCTCTCGCAGTAGGTTGCTCAGGAATATTTTCTGACCTGTGGCACGACGCTGTTTTCTTCCCTGCCAGATGACTCATGACTCACGTACAATGACCCACATGTATATTTTGTGTGTGATGGCCTGTAGGGGGTGGTCCCATGGATGGAGGATGGAACAATAGAAATAAAACAATCACTCTGTAATAGCCAAGGGCAACTACAACTACATAATCCAAAAGCAATCCATCAATGTAAACAACCAGCCGGAGTATGGTCCCAGTCTTTCCTTCCTGGTTACAGCAACTGAATAATGGCCAAAAGTGTTTTGCTGAACATTATGACGTTACAATGAAGTTGGCCTTTCACCTTTTGGATATAAAAACTCAGTGTTTAATTTATCCTTATACGATAACTGAGTTAAATTGTGTGCGTAATGAATTTTGAGTTATGGATAAAAAAAAAGTTTTCTTGAGAGGTCACCATGACTTGACCTTTGACCTTTGACGCTTGGACCTTTGACGACCAAAATCTAATCAGTTCATCCTGAGTCCAAGTGGACATTTGTGCCAAATTTGAAGAAATTCACTTCAAGGCATTACTGAACGGGACAACCCGAAAACATAATGCCTTTAGAGGCAGCATAATAACTACAAGCATGTACCCATACCATAAGTTACCCTAACCCTGTGAAGCCTGAAATTAATAGTCAAAAATTCTATATTTTTTAAATTGAAGTCCTTCATTGGACTTTTGACAAAAATCAAAAAAAAAAAATTATGAAATCATTTGCATATACAGTGGTATTGAAAAAGTTTAGGCACCATGACAATTTCCATTATTTTCATTTTTATAAATCATTGGGTGTTTGGATCAGCAAGTTTCATTTTGATCCATTAAATAACTGATGGACACAGCAAATTTTCAGTAGGTGAAATGAGGTTCATTGGGATTAACAGAAAATGTGCAATATGCATCAAAACAAAATTAGACATGGTGCATAAATTTGGGCACCCCAACAGAAAAATCATATCAATATTCAGTCGAGCCCTCCTTTTGCAAAAATAACAGCCTCTAGATGCTTCCTACAGCCTCTAATGATTGTCTGGATTCTGAATGAAGGTATTTTGGACATTTTTCCTTACAAAAACATCTCCAGTTCAGTTAGGTTTGATGGTTGCCGAAGCGATGGACAGGCGCTTCAAATCATCCCACAAATTTTCAATGATATTCAGGTCTAGGGACTGGGATGGCCATTCCAAGAACATTGTACTGTGACAGTGTGCCACCAAATGTACATATACCATCTTCGGGATCTGAAGCTGAATTTGTACAGTGCAGACAGCTATCAAGGAGATCAAACACCTCCCCCATGAAGCTTGTTTGTATGCTTCAACAATGGCTGGTCTGGGAACCATTATGTGTGTTTTGGATTTCGATCCCAGCGCTTCACATTTCCCACTGGTTCGATGCCAATGAAAGAAGAAAAGTAAGGTTCACAGCTTTGTTGTCACACCATCTTACAGTGATGTTTGTTGTCCTGGTTTACTCTAAAATCCACGATCCCCTCTATTTACCCTGTTCATTCCGCACTGTGCCTATGTAGTGGATTCCCTCTTCCATTTGAGGTGTTCCAATAGTGGAGACTGATGTGAAATAGTTGTCAGCAAAAAACCTTGTGATTTTTTTCCAGTTGGAAGGGTTGATGTCATTTTTAGGACAACATCTCCAGTAACACCAACATCAGTTTCTCTTTGTCTGGATTTTCTGCACCTCGACAAACATCTAAATCATAAGAAAGCCACTTTGTCCGGCACGTGCCACATCTTGAACCCCATTTGTGAGGTTTTTGCTGCATATAGACACGTAGGTGAGATTTTCCCACTGAATGGCACCATACATTCATCACTGCATGGCATTCTTCAGGAGGTATGCAAAGAAATTGTTCTCGTAGCTTCTGTAACCACGGCTGAGTTTCCACAGTTTATCTTTCTTTGCATCATCAGACACAATGAAGTTGTTCTGAAAATGAATCAGTTGTCAGCAATTTCAGAAAATCGGTCTCGAGACATTACATCACAAAATGTGGGATGCTTGTTTCACATCTCCCAATAGGCTCGTACAATGGGGCATCCGTACTAACCCCATGTGCATGTACATACCCAGAACACTGCTCAATTTCTTTGGCAGTTGTGTTTACTGACTTTCCATCTTTCTGTATACACTTTACAAGTTTGTTTTGATCTACATATTTCCTGTAACATTTCATCAGTAACAAATTGTCTGAAATACATGTATGGTGGTCCATTC
Source organism: Seriola dumerili (assembly GCF_002260705.1). Lineage (NCBI taxonomy): Eukaryota > Metazoa > Chordata > Actinopteri > Carangiformes > Carangidae > Seriola > Seriola dumerili. Next base: position 1,391,021 of record NW_019174900.1, read on the forward strand.
ACACCTTTCTTCCGAGGCCTCCTCAACACACTCCTCAAATTCAACAGCTGGAGGTTCATATTCTACTTTTCTCCATCTGTATTCTTTCCTTTTTCTTTGCACTCTGCTGACTGCTTTGTTGTTGTGCTCTGTGTTGTTGTTGTTGGGCCCTCTACTTCTGCGCTAGTCTGTTTGACAGTTTCATCTCTGAAGTCTTCCTCATCACTACTTTCTGAGCTTCTTTAGTAAGCTTGCATTAGGAGTCCATTCTCCTCCTACCATCATCCTCATCCTATCGTCACCTAACTGCTCTAGGTCACTTGAATTGCTCATCCATAATCATGCTGATGACATTTTGAACAGTGTACCTTTTTGCCATCTAAAAATGAACACAAAAATAATTATTGTGCACTCTGATTTTCTCCTCTGAACGGCTAAATGAATCAATACAACATACAGATTGATAGCCTGGGAATTTTTGGTTTTAGTGAAAAAGACAATTGTTAGCAGGTGAGCCATTGCAACATCCATGTGATTATCATGATCCAAAGCATGTATAAAAAATTACATAAAATATCTCAGTTTTCCCTCTAATATGCCAAGTCTTAAGATGACATTTCAATCTTTATTGGTTTAATTAAATAATTAAAACTTTGTATTTCCATTGTGATAGGGATAATGCATTGCATCATTGAATCCACACTATGAGGACTGAGGATTTTTGTTGATAAATTACCTTTGATACCTGCTGTATCATATTTACAGTTGTTGAAAAGTGTTTGCCCCCTTCCTGATTTCTTATTTTTTTGCATGGTTGTCACACTTAAAATGTTCGAGATCAAAAATTAACATATAGACAAAGATAACACAAAGATAACAAAATGGAGTTTAAAAAAAATGAAGTTTTTATTATTAAGGGGAAAAAAATCCAAACTACTGGCCCTGTGTAAAGTGATTGCCCCTAAAACATAAATAATGTGGTTTTATCACATCTTTGGAAAGCTGAGTTCAATTTCTCTAGCCACGCCCAGCCTGATTACTGCAAAAAAAGAGACTGGCAAAAATGCCTGCATGGCAAGAGTTCCAGACGAAAACACTACTGAGCAAAAAAAAAATAAAGGTCGTCTCAGTTTTGCCAGAAAACATCTTGATGATCCCAAGACTTTTGGAAAATACTCTGTGGACTGACGAGAAGAAGTTGAACTTTTTGGAAGGTGTATGTCCCTTACATCTGGTGTAAAAGTAACACGATTTCAAGAAAAGGAACATCATACCAACAAATAAATATGGTGGTGGTGGTCTGGGCTGTTTTGCTGCTTCAGGACCTGGAAGACTTGCTGTGGTAAATGGAACATGAATTCTGCTGTCTACCAAAAAATCCTGAAGGAGAATGTCCGGCCATCTGTTCGATCATGAATAGAGCCGTACTTGGGTTCTGCAGCAGGACAATGATCCAAAACACACCAGCAAGTCCACCTCTGAATGGCTTAAGAAAAACAAAATGAAGACTTTGGAGTGGCCTAGTCAAAGTCCTGACCTGAATCCGATGGAGATGCTGTGGCATGACCTTAAAAAGGCGGTTCATGCTCAAACCCTCCAATGTGGCTGAATTACAACAATTCTGCAAAGTGATTGGGCCAAAATTCCTCCACAGTCTGTAAAGACTCATTGCCAGTTATGCGCAAACGCTTGATTGCAGTTGTTGCTAAGGGTGGCCCAACCAGTTATTAGGTTTAGGGGGCAATCACTTTTTCACACAGGGCCATGTAGGTTTGGATTTTATTTTTTTTTTTTTTTCCCCTTAATAATAAAAACCTTCATTTAAAAACTGCATTTTGTGTTTACTTGTGTTATCTTTGTCTAATATTTAAATTTGTTTGATCTGAAACATTTAAGTGTGACAAACATGCAAAAAAATAAGAAATCAGGAAGGGGGCAAACACTTTTTCACACAACTGTATACACGTTTTCAACATGATTTTACCATGAAATAAGGTACGAAATATTAAGTAATTATACAGTGTTTCAATACAGTAAATATTAATTTTGAAAAATTTGTAACAATATAAATGCTATTCTTACCGGAACTTTTTTCAAAATTTGCCAGTGTCCCTGCCAAAAACCGAGCAACTCACAACATGAAGACAGCCATTTTGGAAATGGCGTTCAAAAGCCCACCACTGCTTGTAGTGCACAGAATAATCCACCAGAGGGCAGAAAACGTGTCAGATTGTATACAACAGGATTTCAAGAAGGATTGATCATGTTGATTAGATAGAGGTCTCAGAAACTCATGTATCAAATATGATACACATGGCATTATAGGGCTAACATAATACAATAAATAAAATAAACACTCTCTGTCCACCACTGACTTTTCTCTGGTAGTTTACATCTCTCTCGATACATATAGGTAATATATATATATTATATATAGATATTATTGGCAGGTCGTCCACTAATCTGAAGGCCGGGATGTTCGATCCACATATGGGCAAGATACTTGTGTGTGTGTGTGATAGAAAAGCGCAGTATGAATGTATGAGTGCTATAGTACAGTCCATTTACCATATAGATATAGATATAGATATGTATACACATCCTCCCAGTGTTGTAACAGGAGGATTCTCCAGGTGGGATACTCTGACACTTGATGAAAAGTCAAAGAGTTAGCAGCAAGTGATGGAGAGTGATGGCCAGGTTTGTTGCTGTCTGAGCAGCACCATAGTGTTGTCAATCAGGATGGACAGAGTCCAGGTTGAATGATGCTTCAGGTTTCACACTCACTCCATACTCTTTTATAACACTGATGGATAGGTTAAGCCTCCATCAGTCTTGCTGTGAGAGTCCTTCCACACAAAAACCACACACACACACACACACACACAGGCAGATTGTTCCATTTGTCTCGCTTTCCTGATTTATTTTGACTCTGCTTTCAAATTCCTACTCGGCATCACTTCAGTATGTAAGCAATTTCTTGGTGCAGCCCCTCATGCCACGATTAGCCTTTGCTCTGTAAGTGAATTTCGCAGCCTAAAATCATCAGCACACACAGGGAGAGGGCTTAATGCAAATCTGTGCTTTGACCTATATTTGGCTTTGTACCCTCCAGCACTTGGACAATTTAAATGATCCTGTTTGGATATTTACTACAATCTCACACATTATTCATGATCCAAAGATGAAAGGGCTCCATGTGTGAAGTTTAGTGATAGTTAGCATGTGTTTGTGTCATGCAACATCAGATTAAAGAAAAGAGGGAGGAAGGGAGGGGGTATAAATACAAATACCAAGAGCAGAGAACAGAGGTGCTTCTTCAGGGTGCAGACTAAAATTTAATGGTAATGGTAATTTAAAGTGATTATTCAATTTACAAAAATGATAAAACCCATAACTTGATCATTTGAATAATTGAATAAAAACTTCTTTAAATCCAAACTATTCACATATTCAAAAAGTGCACTGTGCTCAGAGATGTGACCCTATATGATAATATAACCCTGAAGCCACTGCACTTCCCGCCCATATACCATTTAAGCCATGTTTATACATATAAAATGCTGGGACCACTTTATCCACTACAGCAATTCCAGTCAGAGAGTAGATGCAGACACAGGGAACAGTTCTTGTTGTTATATAGAATTAGATGATTGGCAGCTGAACAGATAAATCCTCAGCATAACACTCCAACATATGCATAGATGATGAATGATGAAATGACTGAATGAACTGAACTGAGAATAGTTAACTGTAAGAAAGATAAAAAATATACAAATAACGTTTACCAGATTTAATACAAAAACACACCAGGCTTAGCAATATCCAAAACAGATGAATGTAAAACGAAATGGCTAATAGAATAGCTTAGTTAGAGAGATCCACCTTGGACGGTTGTTTCCAAAGCCTCCACCTCACCTTCAGAGCAATCCTCCTCGTGTACTTGACAGGGCGAGCAGGGAGCTGATGGCAGAGGGTCGTCCTCTTTCTTCCCAGGCCTTCAACAGGTTTACATGATACGTTTGCTTTGTTTTCCCTCTCTGGGTGCAATATTTCATAGGTGGTAGGACCCATTCGCCTACTGACTTAAAACGGGCCTGCCACTTTGCCCGTAGTTCTGCGCGAGTCACGATGAAGCAGGAGCAGTAGGACCTTTGGCCGGTTTGAACTCACGTTGGCGGGCTTGTTGGTCATACCACCTTTTCTGGCCCTCTGTACCTCCAAGAGATTCAATCTGGCCTCCTCTCTGTACTGCTCCAAGGTCCCTCATCTGGAGGACATATTGCACCACCCTTGGCCCTGCGCAACCTTGGCAGGCTCTTTCTCCTCCAGGTCTTCTTCAGCAGATCCAGGGGCCGCTTGGACAGGCCAACCATACAGGAGCTCAAAAAGGAGAGAACCCAGTGGAGGCTTGTGGCACTTCCTGTAGGCAAAAAGGAGAAAAGGTACCATTATCCCAGTCTTTCCCAGTGTCAGACACAAACTTCCTCAGCATCCTTTTGAGGGTCTGGTTAAACCTCTCCACCAGCCCATCTGTCTCTGGGTGATATGGTGAGGTCTTGATTGTCGTTATGCCCAGTTCTCTATGAAGCTGACTCATCAGGCGGGATGTAAAGTTGGTCCTTGGTCGTCAGTATCTCCTCTGGGATACCTACTCAAGAAAAGAGCTGGACAAGAGCACTGATCAGTTTTGGGTGGTGTTATTGACCGCAAGAGGAAAAAGCTTCAGGGAACCGAGTAAGCATAATCACAGACAACAAGGATGTACTGATAGCCCTGCTGAGCTTTTCTCTAGGGTCTCACCAATGTCCATGGCAATTCGTCTGAATGGGGTGGTGATCACTGGCATAGGCTGCAGGGGTGCTCGGTCTGCTTTACGGGTGGCACAGGTTTTTTGACACTCTGGACATGATTTGGCAATATGCTTGGACATCACTGTACATTGCAGGCCCAAAAGAACCAGGATGCGGCCTGATATATGTCTTATGGTGCCCCAAATGCCCCGCCCATGGATGGTGTGTGCCAGGTGTAACACCAGTGATCTACAGCCAGCTGGCACCACTAACCGTAAATTATCTGGCTCTTTCCCCTGGTACAGAACATTCATTATGCAGAAACATACACTGAAACCCCAACTCTTTGAAACGTATGACAGCAGAAGTTACAACATTGGTGAGCAAAGATTTCAAACAAAGGATCAGACAGTTGTAACATCTTAATATTTTCTGGTATTTCCCATTGAACAGAAACATCATTGTTTGGGTTTCAACAGATTCAGGGGCACCAGCAATGTTCTCTAACCGCTGTTGTCGACGTGTCTTCCTGGGCCCTCTTGGTCCCAGCCTCACACAGACTACCACACAAGTCTGGGCAGAGGTTGACCCCGGACTGCGCTTGGGCTTTGGCCTGGACCGTGTCATGGCAAAACAAGAGACATTCATCTTTGGCTCTAATGCCAGGGCAGAAGGATTGCAGGGACAGTCACCTTGCTGAGGAGATCACATAACACAGGTAAATCCCACCCCAATAGCATCTCCACAGGTAAATTCTTTCACCACACCACATTTCATCAAATATTTCTGTCCATCCACCTCAACAGTGAGTTCAACCTGCGGTTCTGGCTTGCAGTCACCAATGTACACATCAAACATTAGTTTGTTGGCTGTAGTCAACAAACAAGGCACACAGTTTCCTGACGAAAAGAGCTACCAGAATCTAGTTATGAGTCAGAAACTTTAACCATTAACCTTAACTTGCATAAGTTCTGGATTTTTCCCCACTGTCATCGGTTGTCACCCTCTCATTCTTTCTAGGCAACATAACACCAACCAGTCATTTGTTGGTCTCTTCAGGGGACATACAGAGCTTTGTGCCCTGGTTGCTGACAGTGATAACCACCACCAAAGTCTTCAGTCCAAGTCTGAGCTGTGTGGCCCTTATCCTGTTTCCCCGATTACTTAAAAGTTTCTTGGGATGGACGTCCCTGGTGCGGTTGCCCCGCAGTGCCCGCGGCGGTGCCCCCCTTTCTGGCATTCAGATAATGCATGGCTAACTTAGCTGCAGTCAACCATCTCTTGGTTCAATGTTCTCTCACCCAGGTCCTGATGTCTGCGGGAAACCCTGCAGCAGCTGCTCCAAGATGATTGTCTCCCCATCTGGTCTTTGCTCCTCTGCTCAGGCCACAATCCAGCGGCGATAGAGGCCCTTAAGACGGTGGTATGTCTCCCGTCGGTGTCTCACCGGCTGGCGCTGAGAGGCCCAGAACCGTTGACGGTACGTCTCAGCCGAGATGTCGAATTTAGCGAACAGCGCCTCCTCAGGTCCTCAAATAATGGTTGGATCTGTCTTCGTCCTTGGCGGTGTATGCCTCCAGCGCTTTTCCAGTCAGCAAGGGGGATGAGTCGCGCAGAGGCCGACTTCTCCTTTGGCCACTGCCACGTTCTTGCCATGCGTTCAAAAGCGAAGGAGGTAATTCCTCAATTCCTCTCCTTGTTGATACGCGCGTTTTGGACTCCTTCCTCTGGATTGCTGGCTGATCAACATATACATTATCCAGTCTGTTAGGTGAAGGTGTGGCTCTGCTCCTGCCCCGTGGCACTGGTGGGGCCTGTGGGGTGCTGGGGTTAGCAAGCTCCCGGCGGAGACTTCCTCCTGCAGTGGATTGCCCAGCCGGTGAAGGCTGCGTGTTGAGTTGTTGGGCTGCTGAGGCCTCCAGTGAAGCATGCAGGCCCGTAGCTCTTCTTGGAAGATATTGTCTTCCTTGCTGAGCAGCCAAAAAGCTCCTGAAGAGGTTTCACCATCTCCCGTTGGAGGCCCCCTCCTCTGGCGGGAGTGGCTGCTGTAAACTCTGGGCCTGGCCCCTTGTGCCCCTAATAGCTCCTTCCTTCGTCCTCAGAGGTCGCTGCCGTCTCCCAATCATCTTCGGCCTCCCTCTCACTTTGCAGCTTCTGAGAACGCAAACCCAGTCCATTCCTTAAAAAGCACGCGCAGCTTTGCGGCTGGCCATCCCACCACTGCCACCAAAATGTCAAACAAACGTGGGATTCTTGTTGTTGAAGAATGATGGCTAGAGTCGCAAACTGCGTGTAAGCCGTGCATTTATTTACAGTGTACAAAACACAAGTGTCAATTATAATAAAGGAGAAAAAACTAAAAAATCCACGCTCAATTCACACCCACAATGTGCTTGTCTGGTTGTGAGTCATTCACTATCTCTTTCAGCTTGGTGTTGGCTGGGGCATTGTATACACTAAGCTCCTCCCCAGCCCCAACCAACTCAACAAATTATCACAGATCAATATTCTGCTCCACCAATATACTCTCTGCAAAAAAGGCCCCAATAATAGACCCCGCAAAAAAATACACATTATTTAATACATTCCCCATCAAACATTCTTCAATCAATAATAAATCACAAAAATAAGCAGTCAATTAAAGGTCAAGGACAATGAAACCTGCCCAAACAGGAAGCTGCCAACCACTATATAAAGACAGCCCACTTAATTTGCTCTGGTTAAGCCCCTAGGAGGAGAGAAGACAAGCAAAAATGGTAAAAATGAATAAACATTACTAATGAAAACTATATGTGTGTGTGGCATTTCTTTTATGTTATTGTAGGGGAAGGGCATGAAGTAGGACGAATGTCCAGTGTGGTGCGTGCACTCACCACGGAAACAAGAAGGGGAAAACATTTGTTTGTGTGTGAACCAGAGTTTTACCATGTGCCCCCATTTAGAGTGACGAGGCCTTTGTCAACATTCACATACACACACATGTAAACATGCAGTACAACACAGCCTAAGTGGCTAGCATTAGTTCAACATTTAGTGAGTCAAAATAACATATTAGCAGAAACCAGCCTCAAGAAAACAACAGTTAAACCCACAGGCTACTAATAACTTACACTCTTACAAACGCATTCTCTGTAGACCAGGGAAAAGCAGATGGTTGCTCATAGTAACCCCCATACACTAACTTCTAGGACCATACAGTGGAACTCAGGGCTGACCAAAAATGTGCCTGACTGGAAAATATATATATATAATATATATATATATAATATATAATTTCAAGGTTGACTGTGATTGGTAACACTTTAACAAACCTGTGAGTAGTGACATAAGAACAAGTGAAGAAGAAATCAGAAACGATCTGATAATTAATGAATGATTAATAAGTAGTTCCTCATTAACTCAGAACTGAGAACTACATAGTCGATAAGGGCCTAGAGATACAGTATTATAAATCAAACAAATTTAAATATTAGACAAAGATAACACAAGTAAACACAAAATGCAGTTTTTAAATGAAGGTTTTTATTATTAAGGGGAAAAAAAATAAAAAATAAAATCCAAACCTACATGGCCCTGTGTGAAAAAGTGATTGCCCCCTAAACCTAATAACTGGTTGGGCCACCCTTAGCAGCAACAACTGCAATCAAGCGTTTGCAATAACTGGCAGTGAATCTTTTACAGTGCTGTGGAGGAATTTTGGCCCAATCATCTTTGCAGAATTGTTGTAATTCAGCCACATTGGAGGGTTTGAGCATGAACCGCCTTTTTAAGGTCATGCCACAGCATCTCAAATCGGATTCAGGTCAGGACTTTGACTAGGCCACTCCAAAGTCTTCATTTTGTTTTTCTTAAGCCATTCAGAGGTGGACTTGCTGGTGTGTTTTGGATCATTGTCCTGCTGCAGAACCCAAGTGCGCTTCAGCTTGAGGTCACGAACAGATGGCCGGACATTCTCCTTCAGGATTTTTTGGTAGACAGCAGAATTCATGGTTCCATTTACCACAGCAAGTCTTCCAGGTCCTGAAGCAGCAAAACAGCCCCAGACCACCACACTACCACCACCATATTTTACTGTTGGTATGATGTTCCTTTTCTGAAATACCGTGTTACTTTTACACCAGATGTAATGGGACATACACCTTCCAAAAAGTTCAACTTTGGTCTCGTCAGTCCACAGAGTATTTTCCCAAAAGTCTTGGGAATCATCAAGATGTTTTCTGGCAAAACTGAGACGAGCCTTTATGTTCTTTTTGCTCAGCAGTGGTTTTCGTCTTGGAACTCTGCCATGCAGGCCATTTTTGCCCAGTCTCTTTCTTATGGTGGAGTCATGAACACTGCAACATTTAAGTGTGACAAACATGCAAAAAAACAAGAAATCAGGAAGGGGGCAAACACTTTTTCACACAACTGTAGAATATGATACAGCAGGTATCAAAGGTAATTTATCAACAAAAATCCTCAGTCCTCATAGTGTGGCATTTCATGATGCAATGCATTATCCCTATCACAATGGCAAATACAAAGTTTTAATTATTTAATTAAACCAATTAAAGATTGAAATGTCATCTTAAGACTTGGCATATTTAGAGGGAAAACTGAGATATTTATATGTAATTTTTATACATGCTATCTGGACTCATGATAATCACATGGATGTTGCAATGGCTCACCTGCTAACAATTGTCTTTTTCACTAAAACCAAAAATTCCCAGGCTATCAATCTGTATGTTGTATTGATTCATTTAGCCTGTTCAGAGGAGAAAATCAGAGTGCACAATAATTAATTTTTGTGTTCATTTTTAGATGGCAAAAAGGTACACTGTTCAAAATGTCATCAGCATGATTATGGATGGCAATTCAAGTGACCTAGAGCAGTTAGGTGACGATGAGGATGAGGATGATGGTGAGGAGGAGGAATGGACTCCTAATGCAACGCTTACTAAAGGAAGCTCAGAAAGTAGTGATGAGGAAGACTTCAGAGATGAAACTGTCAAACAGACTAGCGCAGAAGTAGAGGGCCCAACAACAACAACACAGAGCACAACAACAAAGCAGTCAGCAGAGTGCAAAGACAAAAGGAAAGAATACAGATGGAGAAAAGTAGAATATGAACCTCCAGCTGTTGAATTTGAGGAGTGTGTTGAGGAGGCCTCGGAAGAAAGGTGTGAATGGACACCATACATGTATTTCAGACAATTTGTTACTGATGAAATGTTACAGGAAATTGTAGATCAAACAAACTTGTACAGTGTACAGAAAGATGGAAAGTCAGTAAACACAACTGCCAAAGAAATTGAGCATGTTCTGGGTATGTACATGCACATGGGGTTAGTACGGATGCCCCATTGTACGAGCCTATTGGGAGATGGAAACAAAGCATCCCACAGTTTGTGATGTAATGTCTCGAGACCGATTTCTGAAATTGCTGACACTGATTCACTTTCAGAACAACTTCATTGTGTCTGATGATGCAAAGAAAGATAAACTGTGGAAACTCAGGCCGTGGTTACAGAAGCTACGAGAACAATTTCTTTGCATACCTCCTGAAGAATGCCATGCAGTTGATGAGATGATGGTGCCATTCAGGGGAAAATCTCACCTACGTGTCTATATGCCAGCAAAACCTCACAAATGGGAGTTCAAGATGTGGGCACGTGCCGGACAAAGTGGCTTTCTTTATGATTTAGATGTTTGTCGAGGTGCAGAAAATCCAGACAAAGAGAAACCTGATGTTGGTGTTACTGGAGATGTTGTCCTAAAAATGACATCAACCCTTCCAACTGGAAAAAAATCACAAGGTTTTTGCTGACAACTATTTCACATCAGTTCCACTATTGGAACACCTAAATGGAAGAGGAATCCACTACATAGGCACAGTGCGAATGAACAGGGTAAAAGAGGATCGTGGAATTTTAGAGTAAACCAGGACAACAACATCACTGTAAGATGGTGTGACAACAAAGCTGTGAACCTACTTTCTTCTTTCATTGGCATCGAACCAGTGGGAAATGTGAAGCGCTGGGATCGAAAATCCAAAACACACATAATGGTTCCCAGACCAGCCATTGTTGAAGCATACAACAAGTTCATGGGAGGTGTTGATCTCCTTGATATGCTGTCTGCACTGTACAAATTCAGCTTCAGATCCCGAAGATGGTATATGTACATTTGGTGGCACACTGTCACAGTACAATGTTCTGGAATGGCCATCCCAGTCCCTAGACCTGAATATCATTGAAAATCTGTGGGATGATTTGAAGCGGGCTGTCCATGCTCGGCAACCATCAAACCTAACTGAACTGGAGATGTTTTGTAAGGAAAAATGGTCCAAAATACCTTCATTCAGAATCCAGACACTCATTAGAGGCTGTAGGAAGCATCTAGAGGCTGTTATTTTTGCAAAAGGAGGCTCGACTGAATATTGATATGATTTTTCTGTTGGGGTGCCCAAATTTATGCACCTGTCTAATTTTGTTTTGATGCATATTGCACATTTTCTGTTAATCCAATGAACCTCATTTCACTACTGAAATATTGCTGTGTCCATCAGTTATTTAATGGATCAAAATGAAATTGCTGATCCAAACACCCAATGATTTATAAATGAAAATAATGGAAATTGTCATGGGTGCCTAAACTTTTTCATACCACTGTATATGCAAATGATTTCATAATTTTTTTTTTTTTTGATTTTGTCAAAAGGTCCAATGAAGACTTCAATTTAAAAAAATTAGAATTTTTGACTATTATTTCAGGCTTCACAGGGTTAGGGTAACTTATGGGTATGGGTACATGCTTGTAGTTATTATGCCTCCTCAAAGGCATTATGTTTTCGGGTTGTCCGTCAGTAATGCCTTGAAGTGAATTTCTTCAAATTTGGCACAAATGTCCACTTGGACTCAAGGATGAACTGATTAGATTTTGGTCGTCAAAGGTCAAAGGTCAAAGGTCAAAGGTCAAGGTCATGGTGACCTCTCAAGAAAAACTTTTTTTTATCCATAACTCATAAATTCATACGACACAATTTAACTCAGTTATCTATAAGGATAAATTAAACACATGAGTTTTTATATCCAAAAGGTGAAAGGCCAACTTCATTGTAACGTCATAATGTTCAGCAAAAACACTTTTGGCCATTATTCAGTGCTGTAACTCAGGAAGGAAAGACTGGGACCATACTTCCTGGCTGGTTGTTTACATTGATGGATGCTTGTTTTGGATTATGTAGTGTAGTTGCCCTGGCTATTACAGAGTGATTGTTTTTATTCTATTGTTCCATCTCCATCCATGGGACCACCCCCTACAGGCCACACAACAAAATATACATGTGGGTCATTGTACGTGAGTCATGAGTCACTGGCAGGGAAGAAAACAGCGTCGTGCCACAGGTCAGAAAATATTCCTGAGCCCTACTGCGAGAGCATCTGCTACATGAATAACGCAACACACTACTTCTTGTATTGGCACTGTATTAGATGCAAATCTTGCCCTTCAAAACCATCCCATATGAACATTATTCCTGGGGAGACTTGGCTGTTTTTACTGTGTTTAATTTCAAACATCTTTAACTTTTAGACAGTGGCTGTGGTGCCACTATCAGAACAGTTTTTCTTTTCAAATGTGCATATTTTTGTTCAGGGGTAGGCGGCATTAGATGACAGACACAAAGAAAGAAATGAAAAAAAGAAAGGAAGACGACATATCCTCCAACAACGACACCTGCTTTGTCAACATTAAGGGTACACGAGCAGGAAATATCAAAGCATGTCTGCGGGTCCTTTGGGTGAGACTAGGACCAAGCAAATCTTATATATCCACACATTTCTGTAACTCTTATAATGCTGACTGCAGTGGCAGGCCTCGAAGCTAATATGAAAGTCGAGACAGCCTGGCAGACACACGAATCCACTCTCTTCTACAGTAAAATCAATTTGTTAAAGCGGCCACAGGACACTTTGAGCACGCGGAGCTTGCCTAAGCAGAGAGCTGGGTAACCTTTACATACACCGTCATCAGACTGTCGCTTTGACTGTGTGAAATGTCTTTACTTATTGTCCTGACAGGTTGCCCCCCCCCCCCTCCCCCTCCATCTGTATCTCCACTGTGTGGCACTTCAATTAGAGGTTACAGGCAGTGCTCACATTACCATTCACTGTAGGAGTGTGGAGAGATGAGGCCGGGGAGAGAGTGGGAGGGGGGAACACTTCAAAGCCCCAATTCACCAGCTCAGATCTGCAGATTGTTTAGTTGAGGCCACAGTGGAGCCTGGGGAACATATCAAAGGCAAAAAAAAAAAAAAAAAAATCACACTTTGAAAGAAAGCTCTGAAATGGTGCACAGGAGTGATGGGACACAGCAACACAGAAAAAAAAGACAACGTCATTGAGAAATACTGCAAAAGACAGTCTGTTGTGGGAGATGAAAAAAAATAACATAAAGCCAAGTGTCGTGGAAATTGTATGAATATCATCAATAATAAACACAAAACACTCCAGTAGAAGAGTATAAAATAAATATTCTCCAATATAGTGGAATGTTCACTTACACAGTGAGTCAGTGGAGACTCACTCTGAACCAGACTGAAACTCCTGTTTTATACATTTGAAGAGAACAAAGAAGTGAAATATGATCGACACTGACCAACAACAGATTTCAACACCCATGCAACCATATGGCAAGAAGCCATGAAATGTTCACGCGCTAAAGTACACTAAATGCATGCACAGAGATTCCAGGAGAAAAAAGGCCTTCAAAGTGTGATAACACAGAACATCTGGTGTCACTTAACACTCCTCAGCTGCTCTCCTCAAAGCACAGAGGCACAGAATGAATAGATGAAACACTAATGATTCATACTAGTTTTCCTTTCAGTCAGGACATGAGTGAAGGAGACATCTCTCAAGTGCTGCTGTCAAACAGACTCTCCACACCTCTGTACACACTCTCTCTGTAACACAAACACACACACACACACACACACACACCTTTGTGTGACCAGCGGCGATCCTACTTTCTGGGGAGCCCCAGGCAAAGTAGCCCATTGAAGTCCATCAAAGAACCACCCCACCCCTTCCAACACACACACACACACGCACACACACACGCACACGCACATGCACAAACACACAAACATACACATGCCGACTACTGGCAGACATCACAATTTACAGATGTCCCCAAAGTGGCTAACATGCAGACTACAATGGAACGCTACACTTGTTCCCTGAATGCCTCACATGCAGACTATGGTAGATGTTACAATTTACAGATGTCACCAAAATGCCTCACTTGCAGACTATGGTAGATGTTACAATTTACAGATGTCACCAAAATGCCTCACTTGCAGACTATGGTAGATGTTACAATTTACAGATGTCACCAAAATGCCTCACTTGCAGACTATGGGTAGATGAGACACTACAATTTACAGTTGTTCTCTGAAAGCTTCACACACAGCATTGGTAGATGGTACAATTTACAGTTGTTCCCTGAACACCTCACATGCAGGTAATTGGTATAGGCCACACAAGCTACAGCACACATCATCAGGCGTCCTACTTAAGGGGGGTCTGGGCAGCAGTAGTGCACTGTATGTCTTTGTGGGAGGTTTAAGGGGGTCTATATTTGTCATTGCAAAATGTGCTAATATGAAGGGCCGTCAGCGGGGCCCTTTGCTCTCGGGGGGGGGGGCACCAGCATTTGCCTGGTTTGCCTCTCCTGATGGTGCACCTCTCTGTGTGACTACACTTGTCAGGGCCTAATATTAACCCCCCAGAGCGACATGCCAACTCTCAGCCCTTGTGGTAAGCTGTAAATCGAACCTTAAACACTCAGTAAAATGAAATTCCACCTATGCTCCAGTTGTAGAGGGGCTTTCACGGGCTCACCAAACACCTTTACTTTGCAGCCCTTAAGCATAAACGGGACGTCTGTGTTCCGGCTATGTGAGAACCATGATAATAGGATTCTCTATGTCTTAACTCAGTTGAAAGATTTATTGGCAGTGTAAAACAACAAACTTTTCATGGATCTTGTCACTCCTACCGTTTACTCTGAAGCTGCTTTATGCGACTGACGGCCTTGATTGAAGAGCTCGGGGTCACACAGAGAGGACAAGGAGAATAATCTTGAAAAACTGAAGGAGAAGATCAAGCATCACGATGCTTAACAGTCCAGAAAGAACGGAAGAGAAATTCAGCTACACTTAAGCGTTTTGTTGAACAGTTCAAAGGAAAAACCCTTATTTGCTCTAGTGCCTGAATACAGCCTACGTTTATGTTTAACTGATGAGTGGCTGTGTCAATTATGAATCTTGTCTGTCAGGACCCAAGGAGAACGTACCCATACAGAAATGTAATATATGACATATATGTCCCTATATCAAGAGTGATGTTGTCATATGTGACCTATAAGGGGATATATTATTATCACATATGAAGATATAAGTTTATAACAGTTATGACATACCCATAGTAAAATCTGTATAAGTACATATATTAAAAATATGTATCTGACTTTTTATATGGTCTAACATGTTATAGCATATTCGTTAACGATATATTTAATTCATATAAGCAAGTTTAGGAAAACACCATACATATAGAACTGTATGGTTACTATACTGTTTCAGCATATAGTGACAGGGTTTGGGATGGATATATATTTATGTAACATATGTCTACTATGTAAGCATACATACATTAACAAAGATATTAGTGTGGTCTGCACAAATATGTCAATATATGACATTATTCCAATTTCTAATAGGTTCCATATATAATTTTGACATATGTGCTTTCATTTTTTATGTTATATATATATAAATATGTCACATATGGAAATTCATAATAAGTACATATATTTGCATGTGGGATTTATTGTATTATTTTATATCATATCATAATATATTATATTATAATTTAATATGTGTATGCGTAACTCTGCTCCTGATGATGTGTCAGTGTTGGTTCCTTTTAACTATGACCATGATCGTCTCCTAAACTTCATTTGAAATATTTATATCTTTTTTTTTTTTGCTTTTATGTTCGAAGGTTTTCGACACACAGCAAATATTTTCTTCATGGATGAGATTAAGTGTCAGAGATCCTGGGATGTAAGAACCATGGGAATTTGATTGTCAAAAAATGTAGCGACACTTAAAACTTTTCATGGCTTCTGTCACTCCTGCTCTTTACTTTGTGGCTGCTTAAGAGTCACACGGAGGAAAACACACGTCGCTTTTCAGTGACAAAGAAAACCACAAACCTTGAGTTCTTTACTAATTAAACTCTAGCAGTTGTTTTTGTTTTTTTTTTTTTCTGATTATTATGGATAATGTGGAAATTGTGGACCTACTCCAGTTTATCAAATGACTCCTACACTTATTTCTACAGACCACTCAAAAAGACAAATTAAAGCTGCCCTCACTATAATGAAGTCCTTGAGACACTCAAGGCCTTTCAGAATGGATTATGCGTGGGCTCAGACAGCCTTCAGACAGCCGGTTATTTTTAAACATCTTTTTTTACAATACACCCCTCAAATTGGGCCCTAACCTGCCTCAAATGTTTAACCACTGTCTGGGAACGGGAACACCACCACCTACACTGCATCAAGCATAAATTGCACTATTTACAAATATATACATATAAATCTGGGAATCAGTTTGTTGAATGAGGAGAGAAGACTGCAAAAGTGTTACAACAAGAACAAGTGGAGCAGAAAGATTATGGTGAAGGGTCTTCGTCTTTATTGAGCCAGAACAGTGTCAGAAACAGAGATATAAATACCCACAAAAATGAGTCATATGATAGTTTCTTCATCTGCCACCACCATAATTAAAGGCTGGTCCCCAGTCTAGTCATTATGAGGTGTCTTTGGACCAAGGCAAAGTGCAGCTGTCACGTTCGAAGGGTGAGGAGAAAAAGCCTCACATGACGGTGAGGGGTAAGACACGCTAATTGTAAAAAATGGGGATAATGATGCGCACGCTATCACAGTCTGTCCTTGAAGGAATTCGTTGGTTTTGAAGAATGAAAACTTTTTCAACAAGCGTAGGTTTGGTTTTGTCTTTGGTGCGGACGTTTTTTTGTTGGACGGCCAAAATAAACAGTTGTGCACATGTTCTCTATCTCCATCCCTCTATCACACACACACATACACAGATAAAGAGGGTGACTCTGCAAAAAAGCTTGCTTTATTGAATGTGTAATTGCTGATATAACTTCACTGAAACTGGGCCAATATTGATGTGAGTCAAACGTATGTTTAAAATTGGCATTTCAATAAAATGTTACAAGAAGGTTAATGTATGTATAAAACCCTGTAGGTGGTGAGCTGCTCTGTTTGAACCAGCCGTCTGCTGTGAGCCATTCTCAACCTGAGGTGAGATCCTGTAGCTCTGTCCTTCTTTCAGTTTGTTGATTTGGGCGACACAACTCAAGAGTTTCATGACAGAGCAGCATCAACATTCAAACCTTATGATCATTATAGGTCCCATATTGTATGAAGTGAGATGTCCATGTCTTTTTTTATCATTATTATTATTATTATAAAGCAGCTCTAGATTCTATATTAATGTTCACTTATCAAAATTCCACTCAAAACAATATCCAACTTTAGTGAATGCCACTAAATGACACAACCCAATTCATTTCTGCAAGGTGTGAAGCAATCAGTCCCATTGCTGTAAACATATGCATAACATATGCTGTAAATATATCATGCATAATGCTGCATGATGGATGCACTGGCACTGTTGGAAGACCATGCCAATGGGAGGCTTAGGAGGGAACGAGTCTTCAGAGACCATCATAAGCCGATTTAAATTCTCCAGAGCCTTGCTCTTGGATCTGTGTGCTGAACTGGGTCCAGATTTAGAGACACTGTCCTGATGGAACTCATCAATTCAGGTACAAACACAGGCTCTCTCCACTCTGGAATTAACTTAATTATATATATCGTTAGCATATATGGTTACAACATGTTACACCATATAAAAATTCATCATATAGATATTTTTAATATATTTAGAGCATACAAATTTTACCGAGAATTCCATGTATGTTATAAACTTATATCTTCATATCTCCAGAGGATGTATATATGTGATAGTAATATATCCCCTTATAGGTGACATACAGTGGTATGAAAAAGTTTAGGCACCCATGACAATTTCCATTATTTTCATTTATAAATCATTGGGTGTTTGGATCAGCAATTTCATTTTGATCAATCAAATAACTGATGGACACAGCAATATTTCAGTAGTGAAATGAGGTTTATTGGATTAACAGAAAATGTGCAATATGCATCAAAACAAAATTAGACAGGTGCATAAATCTGGGCACCCCAACAGAAAAATCATATCAATATTCAGTCGAGCCTCCTTTTGCAAAAATAACAGCCTCTAGATGCTTCCTACAGCCTCTAATGAGTGTCTGGATTCTGGATGAAGGTATTTTGGACCATTCCTCCTTACAAAACATCTCCAGTTCAGTTAGGTTTGATGGTTGCCGAGCATGGACAGCCAGCTTCAAATCATCCCACAGATTTTCAATGATATTCAAGTCTGGGGACTTGGATAGCTATTCCAGAACATTGTATTTGTTCCTCTGCATGAATGCCTGAGTAGATTTTGAGCAGTGTTTTGGGTCGTTGTCTTGTTGAAATATCCAGCCCTGGCATAACTTCAACTTTGTGACTGACTCTTCCTAAAGGAGTTTAAATCGAACTGGACTTGATTATTTGTCTGGGAAGACGTTTCACCTCTCATCCAAGAGGCTTCATCAGTTCATGTACGCATCTGACCAGGCTGGGACTGGTCCAACTTTCTGGTGTGGAGACCCAGGTATTTAACCTCTTGTGGGCGTTCACAAGGCTGATGATGTCACTGGTTCCCTTTTGTGCTCCAAGTGTCAACGGCAGTCGTTTGCATGACTGTCGTTGGTGGAAAGTTGGTTTCGACTTCATTAGTTCTCTATTGTGTTATAACGACAGTCGTTGGAGTCACTTGCCACTTGTGAACAGTTGTTATTCTTTGAGGCTAGATTGTTGAATCTCCTGGGAAGGGATGACAGGGCAGCATTGTAAATTGGAGATAGGTGGTGTCTGAGACCTCCTCCCCTGTTGAGGGATGGTTTCTCTACTTTTACATAGATGGCCTCTTTTACTCCTCTTTCGAACCACCTGTCCTCTCTGTCTAGGATGTGAACATTGCTGTCCTCAAAGGAGTGGGCTTTCTCCTTGAGATGTAAATGGACAGCAGAGTCCAAGCATGAGGAGAGTGGAATCCATGCGACCCTCAACTTTAACACGATTCCCAGTACCGGCACTGGCCATACAGCCCCACAGCATGATGGAACCTCCACCAAATTTTACTGTGGGTAGCAAGTGTTTTTCTTGGAATGCTGTGTTCTTTCGCCGCCATGCATAACACCCCTTGTTATGACCAAATAACTCAGTCTTTGTTTTATCAGTCCACAGCACCTTATTCCAAAATGAAGCTGGCTTGTCCAAATGTGCTTTTGCATACCTCAAGCGACTCTGTTTGTGGTGTGTGTGCAGAAAAGGCTTCTTCCGCATCACTCTCCCATACAGCTTCTCCTTGTGCAAAGTGTGCTGAATTGTTGAACGATGCACAGTGACACCACCTGCAGCAAGAGGATGTAGGTCTTTGGAGGTGGTCTGTGGGTTGTCTTTGATCGTTCTCACCATCCTTCACCTTTGCCTCTCCGATATTTTTCTTGGCCTGCCACTTCTGGCCTTAACAAGAACTGTGCCTGTGGTCTTCCATTTCCTCACTATGTTCCTCACAGTGGAAACTGACAGCTGAAATCTCTGAGATAGCTTTTTGTAGCCTTCCCCTAAACCATAATGTTGAACAATCATTGTTTTCAGGTCATTTGAAAGTTGTTGTGAGGCCCCCATGTTGCCACTCTTCAGAGGAGAGTCAAAGAGAAGAACAACTTGCAATTGGCCACCTTAAATACCTTTTCTCATGGTCGGATGCACCTGTCTATGAAGTTCAAGGCTTAATGATCTCACCAAACCAATTTTGTGTTCCAATTAATCAGTGCTAAGTAGTTACAGGTATTCAAATCAAAAAAATGACAAGGATGCCCAAATTTTTGCACAGCCTATTTTTCACGTCTGATTTAATTTCATACAACTTAATATTGCTACACTACAAATCTTTGTCTGGAAAATACCCCAGCACTCACCTTTTATTAGAAAATGAATGGCACGCCACTGTGATCATTTTCTGTGAAGACGGAGTAAATTATTATGCAGCCTCAGAGGGGTGCCTAAACTTTTTCATACCACTGTATATGGCAATATCACTCTTGACATTGGGACATATATGTCATAATACATTTCTGTATGAGTACGCCACCCGAAAGCATTATCATTGAGTAATGTGACACTAACATTGTCCTCACAAGTGTAGTGACAAAGTGGCTCAACATCATTCTTTTATTCTGGCAGTGTGGGGAGCAGGCAACAGGCAGGTGCTGTGTTGCTGTGGGTGGCTCGTTGGGGAGTTAAAAGTCAGTTCATTGTGGAACTTTGGGCCATTTAAGCCTGATGTATCATTAATCTCAGATATAACTTGCAGGGGACAGTGACAGTGGCTCCTCACCCCATTTGCAAACCAGCTGAATGCAGAGGAGGTGCAGAGGTGCTCAGTTGTGGAGGGCACCTTTTAAAGGCTATTTAACTGTCGATGGTGATTTCTGATGCCTTGGATGGCAAACTTTTATACCACCCAGATGCTCTATTAGGACACATGCCATTTTTACACAGAAGAATGGCACTTCCTCTCCTTAGAGCCTCCTCCCTGGTGCTACGTCCACACTACTACGTTTTCAGCTTAAAACACATCAAAGTTGCTAAGTTTTTCACCTCCTGTCCACACTACTCCGGAGTTTTCGAGCGCCAATAACTGAGACTTTATGAAACGCTGCTGACCCTGTTTTAGTTTGAAAACTCTGGGGTTGTGTTGTAGTCTGGACAAGCCAAAACTGAGACCCTTAAGAAGCAATGACGAAGATACTCACGGTCGCTCCCTGATTGGGTCTTATAAGCCTCCACTACAAGTGGTGAAAGCAACATGGATAATGAATTACAACCCTTACTGATCTTGTTGTCTTTGTTAGCAGCTGCTGTTCAGTTAAATTCTGCATTTTAACACTACAACTGTCTTTGCTGTTCCTCGTTTGTAGTATTTTTTTGAAATTAATCAACTGCAGAGAGGACAATCTGCTTCCTGTTTACACTACGCTTGCTCAGGTAGGAGTGCTTTTATAGGTGTGATAGTCTGAACAGAGATCATTTTTGTTTGAAAAATCCTTGCTCCCAGTGAACTGTGTGTTTTTGGCCTCCACTTTCTTTATTCTCAGGTATTGTCCCATTTGTGGGACTTCCTGCATCCTTCGCTGCAGCAATAACATGTTGCCTCTGAATGAACTTTCTTCTACGACAAACAATATTCTTTCTGACCTCAGTTTCTGTTTCAGTGAAACTCCCTTTCTCACAGTTCTGCTCAGCTGCAGCCATGATTCTCCATTAACAACACTTGATTAACAACCTCAGTTATATATGCTTCAATATTCATGAAGGGCTTTGCATTTACCATGTATGTATGAATGTGAGAGCGTAGAGGGCGGGATCCAAGGCTAATCCATGTATAAAGGGAACATTACATGCAGCTTTTATAAATAAGATTTTTTTTTTTTTGGTGTATGCCAGTTGTACAAAGGCAAGTAATTTTTTTTTTTTTTTTTGCCAGGATCATTGCCAGGATCATTTTTCATATGGATCCTACACACAGTTTTATAAATGAGGCCCCTGATGTCGTAACTCGCTCTGGGAGGCTCTTTCAGCTGCATTGATGTTGTTTAATAAAATCACATCACAAATAGCTAACAACACCTAACCTCTGAAATTTGAATGGAGTATCAACTGATGTTAGTTTTGTCCACTGCAGACATTTTCAGTTCTGTGACATCTGAAACCATTAAACCATACATACTGACCACTTTAGATTCACCACCAGCTCCACTGCTCCCATAGCCGAGCTGCAGCTGGTTTACAATGCATAATACAGAAGCTGAGAGCTGCCGGGTCTGCTTAGTCTTTCACTCTCTATCATAATAACTATCATTTTGTAGAAAACACACAAACGTGACATACATGTACATATAAAATAAAAGCACATATGTAAAAATTATATTATACCTGTTAGAAGTTGGAATAATGTCATATTTTATAAATCAGTCATATATATAAGTCTGAGACCACTTTCCCAGAATAGGAAGAAATTAATAAGAACAACATGTATAAGCATATATCATTTTGTATGTTGTTTTAATAAATAAATATATACATTAAATATAAATGATATAAATTAATGTAAAATAATAATAACATATATGGTCGCAATATCATATACCATATTAAAATCCATAATATAGGTATTTTTAATATATGTACATATACAATTTTTACTGTGGGTATTTCATATATGTTATAAACATATATCCTCTATATATCCAGATGATGTATATATGTGATAAAAATATGTTCCCTTATAGGTGACATATGTATATGGCAATATCACACTTGATATAGGGACATAAACGTCATATATTACACTTCTATTTGGCACGTTGGGATTTCACCTGCTGTTTGACGATGTGGAAATCAATCAGGCTGTATCTTGATTTACTTTGGTCCATAGAGAAAATATCAAAATATCCCACTTTAAGTCAAAAACAACTACAAACCTTCCTCATTGTTAGGTGAGGCTACTTAGGGAAGATTAGTTAGGGAATGACTGTGGTCATGGTTACAAGAAACTAATGACTGCTCGTAGACAAAACAGCACAAAACAGCCAGTGAAATTACAAATACAACATGGAAGGTACTGACAGACAGTGGTAGGTCATCTATTTGTGTTTCAGTTCTACATATAAAATCCATGTATGATGTATGGTGAAGAAAAAATATCTGCACATCTGAGTAATAGCTATACTTTTATTGCACTGTGTAAATATTCATTTATTTATTTTCTATGATGCATCCCAGTATGCAGTGAGTAAGAGGCCAGACACACCCTGGCACACATTTACATCTACAAGAAACTCAGTTTAACCTGCATGTCTTTGAACTACTGGTCTGGAACAGCTGGAGGAAACCCAGCTGCAAATATTGGCCCCCGGCCCCCCACACAGGTTCATCTGTCATTCATTTCAGTTCATTTGAAACCATGATAGTCACATCTAGGTGCACCTGAGGCTACCTCGAGTGTGACACTGATGATGCACATCACTGAGCCATTTATGTCCAGCAAACATTTGCCAGGAAAATGCCAAATGTGAGTGCATTAACAGTCACGCTGCAGTAAGACGGTAATGGTTGACATGTCAACTTGTTGTTTTCCACTGCTTTTAGAAACATCATCTAAATATACAACAGAGTGGGTGGAGAAGGACTTTCACTTTGGATGAAGATAAAATCCCACCTCCTCCTCTCTCCTGTCTGTCCTCATCAATCATCTCTCGCTCTTTCCTGCTCCTTCTCTCCTCTGCCTCTTTTGCATTTTATTCACTGCTCTCTTTTGGTAATCCACCACTACTCTTCCTCTTCCCTCCTGAACTTACTCATCAGTGCAGACCCTGCTTAACTCCTGCCTCTTATTTCTTCCTCACCAAAGCTGCTGTATCTTTTCTACCTTCTACGCTGCCCTCACTCCACTGAATGTTCAGGTTTTAAACGACTTTACTCTGTGTCCAATACATTTGTATGTGTTTTTCTACCATACACAAAAACACACAATAATAACCTCTCACATAGTTTTTACACTTGCTGAAACGTTTTGTTTCTCATCTGATGGTGATTAGGGAAGTAGTGGTTGCACTGGTTCTCTCCAAATTGTCATTTTCGGTATCGTTAAGTGATGAGACAGGACCGGGGCTAGCTAGTTAGCATGCTAACTTCAGCAGAAGAAAGGAAGTCACAGAAATAGAAGTAAAATAAGATAGTTGCTTTTCAGCTTGAGCAAAGGTATGAAGTTTGATGCTGGAGTAGAATGGTAAGTAAACAGCTGTTAATGCTAACGTTGGCTGCAACAGCAAAACTTACAAATGGCTCCTTTGCAAATTATTGTGGGTTTATTAGATGTTACAGGGAGTAATGTTAACTGTTCTACATTGTTTTGCATGCATTCTTTGTTGTAAACCAAAAACAAAAACCTTCCAGCAGAGAGACTCATTTGGCATTCTAATAAAAAAGGGACCGAACCATCGCAACACTCAGAACTGACATAGATATAAAGCCATAAAGTCAGAAGTAGTTTGTTAAACTCAAACCAAGTTTTGAGAAGTTTGTTTCTTTTGCTATGTACATATGATGCAAAAGTTGTTTCAAATTATTATCTGCAAATAAACCTTAAATGTATTATCCATGTACAAAATAAACAATAACGAACATAACACTAAGACTCAAAGCACCCCATAAATAATCTTAAATATTTTTTAATGAATACTATTTTTAAATATAGTTCCTACTCCTCAGCCAGTAGCCCCATATAGGCTAAAGAGTTGATACTGTACAGAACCTTCAATGTCTACATCTCCTTTTATTTGTTTCCTGTTAGAAAACTTTATTTCACAGGCTGTCAGAGTAGAGCTGATATGATTCACAGTGATGTTACTTCCTGCTCAGTGGGGTGCTGTGTGTCCTATACTGTACTGTACTGTAGCCTCTGGATTGCCTCCCTACTGCTGTGTATCTACAGGAAATACACCTGTGCTGTAACACAGCACCCTGTGGGAGATCATTCGGCATCATCTCCCACTAACATCCAGACTCCACCAGTCAAAGAAGAGAGAGGCCTGAAATCCACAAAGACAGCAGAGGAGAGAGGTGAGAGAGTGGCAGACTGACACATCTTCCCTGTTATCTCACTGACCAGGGCAGGACCAGGTCATGATATAGCCGTCAAAGGGACTTCTTATGTTGCAATATGTCCAACATAAGAAGAATATGAACTGAAAATAAAACCAGAGGTTGACACAGGGCAACACAGGGCCTCGAGATTAGATAATAATGCAAGACCCACGTTTTAAAGGCCTTTTTCATTTTAGTTTATATTGTATTTCGTTGGTTCACATTCGCAAGCAAATATCCAAGTCACCGCAAACTCACTGCACCACAGTGACCTGTGGTTTTTCAGGGTCAGTGAGGGTTAACAACCTTGACCTCAGAAGCTACCAAGTTAATTACAACAAAAATGTTCCTGTGCTGCAGTTATATGACAGCTACGTTGAATTTTTGATTATTAAAAATAAAACAGCTGGATTTTAGGCATTAGTAGATGGACACTGATTATTAATTGAAAACAATAAAATCAAGTACAAACACAAAACTAAAATACTCTATAATTACCACGTCAATGAGTCTGACAAAAATAATCTCAACTCAAGGTTCACTTCCTGTTTTTTCTGAGCATTTAACCACTGTTACCTCCAATTATTACCAGTGAATGGAGCTGGCTTAATAGCGTATGTACACAGGATCTGGCTGCATTACTGTGTGTGTATGTGTGTATGTGTGTGTGTATGTGTGTGTGTGTGTGTGTGTTTGTCCCACACTGTGAGCTGGGAGTGCCTCATGTAGCTCTTCTCCCTGCTCTACTATCTTTACGCAGCAGGTCTGTTTTTGCTGGAGCAGCTCGCGTCTCTGAAGCGTGAAATGTGGTTTTGAATGCACAAACTGTAAAAGCCTGTTTTTCATTGGTCGCTGACATACAATTAATTTTGAAAGATGCATTTCATTTGTTTTTTTACTTTGTCTTTACAGACACAGCAAAACTAGTTTTCAGTGTCTGAGGGAGAGAGAGAGGAGGAGAAATGTAAGTTCAGAAGTACATGATAACCGGTGCTTAGACAGTATATTGGTAGGTTGGGTATATATTTAATGTATGTATATATACAAATTTTACAATGGGTATTTTATCTATGTTATAAACTTATATCTGTATGTATCCAGAGCAGTGATTCCCAAACTGGGGTACGCGTACCCCCAGGGGTACGCAATGTGACGTGGGGGGTAGGCGAAAAAAAA
>NW_019174900.1:1416943-1475928 GCF_002260705.1 Seriola dumerili
AACCCTCTAAAAACATGGTTAGAAACCATAATTTCAGTATTAAACAAAGCGGGCAAGGACCAAATCTCGTGTGAGAGATATAGATCTGTCAGCCTACTGTAATGACTTAGAAAATTTAACAAACATACTGGCACAGAGGATGAAGAGATATAACCAAATAAGCCCAGATCAATCAGCCCAGGTTTTATTTTGGGAAGACAAGGTGCTAACAATATAAGGGTAACATTAAATATTATAACATACACTAAAACCAAGCCTCAACCTACTATGTTGCTCAGTTTAGATGCACAAAAGACATTTGATGAGGTGAAATGGAACTTCCAATATTATACATCGGCAGCTTTTGGATTTCACTCAACTTTTATAGAATGGGTGAAAAAAGTGCATAAAATCCCCAAAATTACAGATCAGAGTTAATGGCTGTTGCCACTGGAGTTAGACAAGGGGATTGTATGAGTTCATTATTGTTTGCTGCAAGCATTGAACCGTTGGCTGAGTCAATAACACAAGATAAAGATATTAAGGGAATAAGGGCGAAGCAGGGATGGAACACAAAATATCATTATTTGCAGAAGATATTTTAATGCAGTGATTCCCAAACTGGGGTACGCATACCCCCAGGGGTACGCAATGTGACGTAGGGGGTACGCGAAAAAAAGAAAAAACATGATTTGCAAGCCAGCCTGATTATATTTTGAAACTGGCATATAACTAGACATACAGTCTAGGGTGCCTGCTTATGAGTCCACACGTGGGGTAGAAGCCGCTGATTGGCTGAGAAGCTTTCACTCAAAGCTTTCCTCAGACTGCTTATTGGATGAACCGCTAGAATGAAAACTAATGTGTCCGAAATCACTCACTCACTATGGGCCTGGGTCAAAATGGGTGGGCCCAGGCCCACACGGGCCCAATAGTAGCGCCACGGATGCTCGAGTCTAGCGTTCAGTGAATTAATTGCACTGCCAAAGTCGGCCACCCGACCCCCGGCTAACCGCCGAAAATGGATAAATGGCTAAAAAGGATAAATTGCCCTTCCAGACGGACATCAACTGCTATCACCAGTCAGCTTACAGTCGAAGGTGCACTTTCCAGCGACAACAACCCACGTTATTCTTCAGCTTCAAGGTCTACCTTTGAGCGGGATGCTAGTAGCGATGCACCTGTGGCTAGCCAAGCTGCTAGCATAGCCACGGACAGCGAACGCAGGAGTCGGATGCAAGAGCCTCCTGGTGCGGGAAAGCATGCAGCGACGGACAGAGAAACAACCTCATCAAAAAGGCGCAAATATGATGAAAACTACATTGCTTGGGATTCACTTGTATCATTACTGGTGGATTTACTCGGCCACAGTGGTGTTATATGTACAAAAGTCTAGTCTCACAACTCAATGAAACCTTCACTGTTGCGCAGACATTTAGAAAGAAGAATGAAAGTTTTTTGAACGGAATTGAGAAGACTTTCTATCAGTAAGACTTGCATACGGGAGACAAATACCGTTAATAGGAGCGGGCGGGGTCAGCCCTATGTTCCCACAGCCCTATGTTCCCACAGCCCTATGTTCCCACATTTCTAAGAATGTTTTGAAAATTAGGCCCTATTTTCCCACAGTCTTATTATATGTTCCCATAAGCCCATGTCCACACTAACCGTATAATTATATCCGGTTAGTCCTTCCTCCACATTTAGAACGGTGAATTCCGTAACTGAAAACGATGCTTTACAAAAACGATCGCTGAGGTGGATAAATGTGAAGACGCCGTGGAACGTGGATGCAAAGCGTTCTGAAAGGGTATAAAAGGGGAATATAGGGCTGTGGGAACATAGGGCTGTGGGAACATAGACACGCTCCCGGAGCGGGCTACAAGCATCTTACATGGTGAGTTACCGAGTGGCTAAAACTGACAAGCCACACACTATTGTGGAGGACTTAATTGTCCCTGCTGCCATGGATATGGTTGGGACAATGCTGGGGGAAAAGGCTAAAAAAAACTATACAGACCATGCCTTTATCAAACAACACTGTTTCTTGGCGCATCAGTGACATGGCAGAGGATGTTTTAAAACAGCTACTACATCGCGTACGAGCCAGTAAATTTTACGCACTACAGCTGGATGAGTCGACAGATGTAGCGGGCCTGGCACATGTCCTGGTATATGTGCGGTACATTCATGAAGGGACAATTAAGGAGGACATGCTCTTCTGTAAATCTCTGGAAACAAGGGCAACTGGAGAGGACATTTTCAAAATGCTGGACACCTTGGTGACATCAAACGGACTTATGTGGACACAATGTGTTGGCATCTGTACAGATGGTGCAAAGGCCATGACCGGGAGACACAGCGGAGTAGTAACGCGCGTGCAAGCGGTTGCGCCTGATGCCACTTGGGTTCAACTGCAGCATCCACCGAGAGGCTCTTGCTGCCAAGGGAATGTCTGCCAGCCTGAAGAATGTTTTGGACACAACAGTGAAAATGGTGAACTTTGTGAAAGCCAGGCCCCTGAACTCTCGCATATTTACTGCATTATGCAGTGAAATGGGCAGCGATCATGAGACGTTACTACTTCACACAGAGGTACGCCGGTTATCAAGAGGCAAAGTATTGACACGTTTCTTTGAACTCAAAGATGAACTTAAGATTTTCTTCAGTGACCATAACTTTCATTTGTCTGAATATTTGCACAATGAAGAGTTTCTTACACGCCTGGGTTATCTGGCCGATATTTTTTCTCGCCTGAACAAACTTAATCTTGGATTACAGGGGGTTTCTGCAACCATATTTAACATGCAAGATAAAGTTGAGGCCGTGATAAAGAAGTTGAACCTCTGGTTAAACTGCACGGAGAACAACAAATCAGAGGTCTTTCCGTTGTTGTATGGGTTAGGGTTAGGGTTAGGGTTAGCCAATGGATCCCTGAAAATTGAATTTAATGAGAAGCCACTGCCAGATTTCTGGATCGGACTGCGCACAGAACAGCCTGCGCCGGCCAAACGCGCTGTCAAGACCTTGATGCCCTTTGCCACCACGTACTTGTGTGAGAGTGGATTCTCAGCTCTGACAACTATGAAAACAAGATACAGAGCGAGACTTTGTGTGGAGAACGATTTAAGACTCAGACTTTCTCAGATTCAGTCAAATATTGCAGAGTTATGTGCGTCTTTTCAAGCACACCCTTCTCATTAAAGCTGTGGTGAGTTTGTACTTCAGTTTGACTGAATATGTTCTAGAAATGTTTGTTAAATTTCTTTTTTCAAAAGTGAACTGGTGTTGCTCACTGAAAATGCTGTAAAAATGGATCTATTTGAAAGATAAAATAATATAGAAATAATTTAAGGGATTTTATTTGATGTGTTTTATGTATATGTGTGTGGTGGTGTGTGTGTGTGTGTGGGTGGCAGGGGGGGGTTACAGACAGATTTTAGTGTGTGTGGGAGTAGGGGGTACATGGCTGGAGGTCAGATGTCTGAAGGGGTACGTGGCTGTGAAAAGTTTGGGAACCACTGATCCAGAGGATGCATATATGTGATAATGATACATCCCCTTATAGGTAACATACATGTTTATGGCAACATCACCCTAGATATATGTCATACATTACATTTCTTTATGGGACCATCCAGCTGATGTTGTTCATTCAGTCTCTTTTCCAGCATCATGATGATGTCATACAGTTGTGGTGTGCTGACTCCTCGTGACTTCAAACCGTTAAGCAGCTGTTATAAAGAGAACTTCAACTCAACTGTGGAACAACTTTACTTTTGAGGATTTTCCTCATCTTCTCCTCTGAGCACATGGTGCGCATAAAAATAGGTTTGAGAACAAACACACAAAACCAAACAAAAAGTAGTAAACTGAGTTAGACATGAGGCAAAGTGAGAACCAGACATCCCAAGAGTTAGAACTCTTCCCTTCAGAAGCCGCTTTACTAGATACAAAGATAAAACAGGAAGTAGGTAGGTAATGAAAATCAGCATTAACATATACATCAAACACACGTTTGTAATCTCTCTCTTATCATTAGTGACATTTTATCGAGAAACACTTGTGGTCTTGTTACTTGTACCTTTCCTCAGTGTGTGTTGCTGGGCTGGAGAGCAGTGTGGTGGTGCTCTCTTCTGAACTCGTCTAATTCCACAAAGTAAATATCAGATTTTTTTTTTTTTCTTTTTTTTTTTTGGAGGAGCCTAAAAAGAAATTAACCCTGGAGTCTCCCTCATGAAACAGCAGATGGTCTGGTTCTCAAATCAAACAAAAAGCCGTATCACAGAGAGCAGATCACAATAGCAACCACCAAAGGAGTGTTTGTGTTACCTTATGGGACCTCATGGTATATTTCCTTCTTTTTAAATCATGTTTTTGTGGGTATGAACACATGTTTATATGGATGATCGAAAAGCTTTTCAAAGGCTACTTTAAGTGAGTGACTAGCATCTGTCCAATGGAGAAAAAAATAAAGTTTTGTCACTTGAAAAGTTGCAAACTGTTAGAAATCAGTTGTCCCAGAAATGCTCTATTCAGCTGGGGCATTTTTTTTAACATTTCAGGATTTTCATTTCCATGGAATCTGCCTTCTTCTTGTCTCTGTCACTTTAAAAGAACGTGCTCTGATGTAAATGAAACTAAAATGATTTCATCTTCTTCTCAAAATTCTCAATATTCACTGAATTCCCAAATCACGAACTTGTAAATCACAGGGAAAAAGATAACTGAGAATATGTGGCTTATAATACAGTAGCTTCAGAAAGTTTCAGACCCCTTCACTTTTTACAAACTTAATGCTCTGAATAAAACCCCCACCGATCTTCACTCAATAATCCATGATGACAAAATGAAAACTGAAATCTCTTATTAAAAAGTGTCCAGACTGTGAAGGTGCAGTCAAAACATGAGCCCATAGGTCGTCTGTGCAGCAGGTTATTATGAGCCATAGTTAGGTTTTGTTGCTAGGCGACATCTAGTGGTCGTAGTAATTATGACAGGAGCAAAGGGAAAAGTGTGGTGACGTTGTATAAAGAGAGACAAAAGTAGCAGTTTATCCATCCATCCATTTTCTACCGCTTATCCTCTAGTAGGGTCGCGGGGGGGCTGGAGCCTATCCCAGCATCCTTTCGGGCGAGAGGCAGGGTACACCCTGGACAGGTCGCCAGTCCATCGCAGGGCACACAGAGACAAACAACCATTCACTCTCACATTCATACCTATGGTCAATTTGGAGTAACCAATCAGCCTAGTCCCCATTTGCATGTCTTTGGACTGTGGGAGGAAGCCGGAGTACCCGGAGAGAACCCACACAAGCACGGGGAGAACATGCAAACTCCACACAGAAAGACCCCGCGTCCGAGCCGGGACTCGAACCCGGAACCTTCTTGCTGTGAGGCGACAGCGCTAACCACTGCCACCGTGCCGCCAGTAGCAGTTTATGTTGTTTCTATTATCTATAAATGAGCTATTTGTAAGTGTTGCTAGTGCTACATAACTAACGTTAGCATTAACAGCTGTTTACTTACCAGTCTCGAAGAAACGTTGTGAGTTCAGCAAAAACGCCAATGTTAACTCTTCTCTCTATCTGTTAGCATGCTAACCAGTTAGCCCCTGCCCATTTCCTTACTTTCCAACAGTGACTCACTGTAGTCTCCAGTCTGCCCTGAAGACGTAGCGCTGCTCAGAGGACGTATTATAATTTCTTGTATTATAACGACAATGATGACCAAAGCTCTTGTCAAGCAACAATCACCACCACCCAAAGAAACCAAGTTCAGCGTTGGAGAAAACTTACAATTAACCACGTTGTTATTATTGTAACCATGACAACTAAGGTCTTGTACACCTGCCACTGTAAAGGTGCTATTTCAGGTGACAATCCTATGGGTCGTATAAGAGGGATGAAAAAAACAGTCTGTTTGGTTGTTCAGGTTGGAGGAGTTGATGCATTAATACTAAAGTGTTCGGGTCATATTTCTATTATGACTGTTGGTGTCTAGATGGAGTCATCTTTATCCTCAGCACAGTTCCAAAGGCCTTATAGATAAGGATGCAGAGAAAAGCAGAACTTATATATATATATATATATATAGAGGAATATATGCACTCTGGCAGACAAGACGTCTTCAGATATTGGTGTAGCACTACTCTGACTCACATACTGACTTTGTGCTGCTCATCTTTTTCTCCTTGGCGCCAAGCTCACAATAAATACTTCTGCCTGAGACACCTGAACTCCTGGTGATATTTTCCACCACACTTCAAAGTCAGGAATTTTTATTGACTGTCAAAATAAATGGGAAATATAATGAAATTATTAGTGTTTAAACTTTATTATGGTTTTATTACAATTAGATTTATGACACCAATAAAATAACAGTGTAATGAAGGTAACCGAGGTAGCTTGTTGGCAGAGGAGGCTTCGAATAATATTAAAGAACAACAATCACAACCATTTATTATAGTATAAAATAGGTTTATTACGCACTAAAGCATCAACAAGACAGACAGCAGCATTCAAGCACAACAAACAGCACAAAAAATCCTCGCTAGATTGGTGAGACTATATAGGCTAAGGATATGTGTGTGTGTATGTGTGTGTATGTATCTGTGAGAGAGCAGTGTGTATCCACAGAAGTGAGTGAGAGTGTGTGTGTGTGTGTGTGTGTGTGTGTGTGTGTGTGTATGAGAGAGAGAGAGAGAGAGAGCAAGACAAAGGATTATGAGCACAAAGCTGGAGGCTTTAGTTTCCAGCTTGGCCTCAAATCTTTCTGTACTGACTCGCTACACTGAGATCCCAGTGTTGAACTGTGGGTGTGTGCGGCACATTGGTAGACTGACAGTGAGAGAGAGAGAGAGAGAGAGCTGCAAAATATATCTAAGCTGAATCAAACTTTACACTGAGCAGAGAATGTCTGTCAAAGACCATCCAGCGTTAACATACAATCATTTAGCATCTATTAATATACAAGCTTGTAACTAAAGCCCCTTTTCCAATGGTCAAAAAACCTGCTAATATCAGGCCTTTGTCGGCAATGGAAAAGGGAACGACTGGCATTCACAACCACGTGAAATGACTTTGCATTAGACAGGTATTTATCGGCTCCAGCTCCGATCAGCATTGATGTAAACACAACATCCACATGAACGTACAAATTCCTTTTCCTGCTGTTACGTCTTTCAGATCACAGACACTGTAAACACACCTGTCACCTGTCTAACATGGTGCTGTTGAACCAGAAACACCATGGCTACTACACTGCACACGGGGGGGTGAAAGAGTGAGCTGCAGCCCTGAGTTAAGTTTTAAAAACATACAATCACAGATGGAAGCGTCTCACACAGAGGGCCTGACACTTTCACAGGAGCACCAGCCCAGAGATTAGACGTGACAGATCCATTTTTACCAGTCTGCACGGCAGCTAGCAGCTCACTCTTCCTCCACTGCGTCTGTGTGCGTGCTCCCTGCTCCCTGAAGTTATGTGTGTCCTCAGTCTGAACAGAAAGACACACTCGACTGGCAGTGGAAAAGTAGTCAATCTGCTTCTATCAGCAAGTTTACCTGCATTTAATAAACCTGCTTATACCCGATAATGTGGGTGGATAGAAGGGTATAACTTTGCACAGCAGCCAGATGTGTGTTTGTCCATCTTTTTCACCAAAGACCGTCCAGCAGATCAGGCAGCTGAACAGGATGAGCAGTCAGGGTCTATCACAGAGACATAGTGAGTCAGTTGACCCTGAGTAGAGGAACACTCTGGGTTTAGTGTTGCAAAACTCTGACTCTGGCAGTTTCTGGAGTTTCTCCCTGTCTCCTGTCAGCTGTCTGTCTGACATGACGATTCAATAACATTCAGTTCATTCAGTCAATATCAAAGCACATACACACACACACCAGTTATGTTTAAAAGTCATTTAAGTGTTGAATAAAAAGCTTTCAATGTCACGTTGTTTTCATGAAGCTATCATGTCGTTACATTTCACTCCAGGATATGATACAACTAACCTGGACTATGGGGACACTATACACCATGCATTTTCTGTTTGTGTTACAGAGATGACAGATACACCATTTAACAGCAGACACATGTAACTAGTGTTTTGGTTTCATACTGGTTTAAAAGAGCAACAAAATACAGACAGAAATGTGAAACATATTACAACCATCCCTGGACCCCCCCCCCCACCACCACCACCACTTTCATGATCAGTCAGTATTTATTACACACTGTGGGTAGACCCTCAGCTCAGAATAAAATCTTTACATTCTCCATTGTTCTCCCTGTAAACATAGGGCAGATGATAAGGCAGCTGTCAGGTTGTCAGAACAGTTCCCCTGGACTGAATTGTTAAATACACACTACTGTGGTGATATGTGTTTAAATAGAAAAAAAAACTGTATAAAGCTTTAGACACATAAGACACTGATCAATGAATAAAATTACTAATCATCTCATATTTCTTATGATCCCGCTGATGGAACATTCCTATAGTCATCATATCATATTGGAGGTTACATGTGAAATCCCTGAGTCAGCGGGATAGTAATTGTAGTTTTTACAATAGGCTGAATATAATCTCTGTATTTTAAAAGCACTTCAGTGATTTTGTTTAAATGTGAAATGTAGGTGTTTGAATGCTGATGAGCTTAGATTTCTATGTAAAACAGGCTTTTCAGCTGCACATCACCTGAGTCATTATTACTGGTTCAGTCTGTGAGATTACAATCAGAAGTCTGCCCATGAAATACGCCTTATCTGTTTGATCTATATCTTTAAACTGCTTCCACCTGTGTTCTGTCACTGTGAGGTTACAGCTGAATAAATATGTTTAAAAATGTAATGTGTATTATACAGTTAGATTCCGACAGGCTGGAAAATGATGAATGGGTGGAGGATGCTGAATAAAAGTTGATATTGTTAACGCACTCGTCTCGTCTTTCACTGCAGCTGCTGTGTTTTTAAAAATATATATGTTGTATTCGTTCACCAGTGGAAAGACCAAAGCACCTCTATGGCATCTGGTAAAAGGTGTGTATCCTGATGTCGGTGGTTGGTGGAAACAGGTCTTGGGAAAGCTTTGGATGCTGCTGCAAAGGAGAGAGAGTGTGACGACCTGAAGTTGTGGAGGCCAGATGTTGTGAACCATCTGTACTGGACTGCAGCTTCTTTCCCTAATGGAGATCCAGATGTGACGGAGGCCAAGCGGCAAAGCATGAACCATGTTCAAGAAATCCATGAACAGCCTTTTTCACGATAAACAACATATGAAGGTTTTATAAAAAAAAAAAAAAATCACACCTCATTGTAATCAAACAATCATACCTTACCAGTGTTCACAGTGAATGCAGGATCAAGAAGAAGTACATCCATCATACAGTTCAGTTCCCAGAACATTATTTATTATGCGAGTCAGTGCGTATACAAAAAAAAAAGAACAGAACTTGGCAAGAGATTTGGATGAAATCTGGTAAACATTGCCTCCCAATGTTTTCTCAACAGTGCAAGATATTGTATTTTTGAACCTTTTCACTATTTACTTTTACTTGTTGTACCCAGTGGAAAAACCCATCTGGCGTACATCGCTTGATTGTCTTTTTGTATTTTGATGTGGAGCCAGATGCCGACTTAAACAGTTCCTTTATAAAAAGCAGTTTGGGGTTTGCACTGATTTAGCTGCAAGTATGCTCTTTGAGAGTTTACTACTTTTTTTTTTTTTTCTTTTAACCATGAATGTTTGGTACAGCCATATACATATTTTAAAAAGTTTCAGTCTCGTGTTGTGAGTTTTGGTTGTGGGGCTAATGCTAACGTATTTGTATCGCAGAATGTGTCTGCCTGTCAAGTGCGGTGACGTAGTATAAAGAGAGTATAAAGTCCATGTCAGGAGGAGGTTGTGGTGCATGGATGTTTCAACATAAAACAGGAATATGAAACAGGAGAGCGGAGGTCGATTCCCATGTTGTAACCATGCCAGACAACCTGTAAGCTGTGTCACAGTACTTCCAAAGGGATAGGGACATAAGACATGTTAATATAGGTGTATATATGCACTACAGTAACATCTGGGGTCTTTTCTGAGAGGGATAGAGCGGCATATAAAATAGTCAAGTTTCTACATCAGTTTTCTACACATTGATTCCCTGGGGTTGCCAACCTGCAAGTTGCACTATAAGGTTAGGGAGGAGCACACAGAGTTATAGCAGCAGGTTAGCAGTGGTGTGTTCTGGCATAGAGGGTCAAAGTCCTGGGGTCTGTTCCAGGAAGCAGGTTTAATAAACTCTGAGCCCAACCCCTGAACTTTGAGTTTATGAACCTTAAGATGGGAAACTCTGAAGTTTCGGTTACAGAACAGCTGATCTGAGTCGGTTCAATCAACTCTGAGCATGTTCACTCTGAGTTAAGAATGTGTGTGACGACTATAAAAAGCCACCATCAATTGCGCTCCCATAGTACAATTCACCATGGCAACTGGCGGGAAAAAAAGGTCGTCCAATTTCACCCCATCGGAGTTAGAAGTTCTAATACGTGCTTATGTCGAGTATGAGCACATTTTCAGAAAAACAAAGCAACACAGCTGCAGAGGCAAAGGACAGACAATCGTCATGGGAGAGGATTGTAGTCAATGCATAAATCTGAATGTAGTAGCCTATAACATTTAACATTCAACCACAATTTCTGTTAATAGTACAAGTGAAAAAGTGCTGGAATGTTATTGAATACGATTTTATTTTAATTTAGGTTCAATCCCACGAGCACAAAGCACACATGGAAACATGAAAATGAAATATAATACCGTAGTTCAAACAACTGGTAGGCTTATGATTGTACCTTGCTTTGTTTGATACGTCAACTGTGATTAAAACCAAAGCAAATATCATGCAGTGGCTATTTCAGCTTGTACTCCCAAAGGATGCAGTTTTAACACACACAAGTGTCATCTCACCTAATATCCTGCTTAGTGAATTAAAGATCCAATATAGTATAAAGGTAGATGTCCATGTGTTGTTTGATTATAAAGGTCCAGGTTCTATATTAATACTGTGAAAGTATCAAAGCCTCAGTCCACAGAGAAATGCACACAGCCTGTATTGGTATTCAGAAAATTAGCCTTAAAACCAGCCGTCAGGACTTCTGTAACTTTGTGATGTCACAGCGCTCTCAGCCATACGCCAAGCCCCGCCCACCCGCACCCACCATCCAACCTTGCAGCATTTGGTTTCTCGGAGTGTTAACATGAACTCTGCTACATTAGTATGTGATCACTCAGCAAACAGTCAGCTAATCATTGGCTCACCGACCTGTTGTTACTAGAATATGGGACTTTTAACGTTTCAGTTTTATTGATAGCTAACAGACAGAAGGCAGAGACTTGCAAAATGACTGGAGGGCCACCACCTCCACCTCTGACAGAGGCAGAGGAGCTGGCCCTGAGCCAGAACACTGGAATCCCTGGAGGGAGCTCCTCCGAGCCAATCAGCACACAAGTAACTACATAAGATGTGTGTTTGTGTGTGTGTGTGTGTGTGTGTGTGTGTGTATGTGTGGTTATAGCCTACTCCTTTTTTTGGGTTTTTCATCTCTCCATTGATGGTGTTATCAGCCTTGATGAGCCTCCTGCCACAGCAGAACTCCTTGCAATTGTAAGTAGTTTATGATGACGATGATGATGATGATGATGATGATGATGATGATGATGATGATGATGACATGTTGTCTGCTGCCACAGACAGGGATACAGAGGTATACATCTTAATACTATGTACAGTAGCTACTGATAGTTCTTTCCCTGTGAATCCTTTCACATCCTTATGTGGGATTTTGAGTTTGAAATGTGCTGAAGTGATGCGAGTAAATAATGAATAGAAAAACAATGTGGACATTTTTATCCTTTTTATTTCATCACCAGGAGGCGGGTCCATCAACCTATACAGCACAGATTATGAATATTTTATTGAATATATTATTATAAAGAAGACTAAATGACATGTGAATAATCTGTCTCTATTTGACTGCTGGGGTTGGTGAAGTGATGTCTCAGACAGCTCTTCATCCTGGACATCTGCAGGGTGGATGGGACGGTCTTCCTCAGGGTCGTTCATTTGCACAGCAGCATGTTGCTCTCCTTTAATTGTGGCAATATTATGCAGAACAACACATGGCACAATAATGTCACACGTCCTCTCTGGGGTTACCCAGTGTCCATGTAGGCACTGGAAGCAGACTTTGAGCATGTCTATTGTCATATTAACTCAGACTGTATTCCTGCAGTGGCCCATGTTGAAACGTTGTTGGGGACCCAGCTCAGGGTCAACAGGGCAAGCAGGTGTTCATCAAACTCTCCTGTAATTATATAGTGGATTCATGGTGATTGTGATAAAAGACAAGGGAAGGATATTTATACAAAGCTTTACTTACCACGGGCAAACCTGTTGCTCAGGGTACACTCACGATACATTCACGAGTCATGTACGGAGTCGGGCCTCTTGGCTTTGACATTCGTCAATGCTCCTGCACGTTAATGCCGCGGACAGACTTCCTTTTCACACAGTCCCCTTCATTAACTAAAGGAGCGGTGATAGGGATGTGTGTGCCATTTATGCAGCCTAACAAATTGGGAAACCCTTCAAAATAAAAACTAATTACTTACCCCAGTCTGAGGTCATAGAAGAATGTAATTAACAGAGTACAATTTAAAACATCGTCATTAACTACAACTGATTGATTTCTGCATCAGTCACCTGCAATGCTGTGGAGTTCCTCTTTGACGGTCCTCAGAGGTTTGTGATCAGGGAACACTAAATACTAAAATGAGCAGTAGGCGTTTAAATGCAAGGGAACTTTTCTATGGCTTCACAAACAGATGTGTTCTGCATCGCCAATGTTATACAGGAAACTCCTGGATAGCAACGCCAAGAATTAGCTCTATTCTGAGAGCACACGATTTGTCATATTAGAGATGTAAGGCCTGGAAATGTTTTTCAGATAAATGACAGTGTGACGAACATTTGTTTGGGCAGTCATCTGGGAACAATAGCACATCTACTCAAAATCCTCTCCCGACGTAAAGCTCTCAATCTGTGAATTAAATCAGCTTCAACATCAATCGGGTAAACAACAGCAGGGCCCTATTCCATCAAGGCAGATAAAGGAAAATCATGGCTTATTTTGTTAAGTCTCACTAATGTAAGTTAGAGTTCCGTTCCATTACTGCAATTTATAGCTGCTCAGTAACCATGGTAACTTATACTGCTTGAACTAGCCTGCTCCGTAGCATGCTAACTGTCAAGCTTAACTTAGCTGTGTTTCAATTAATTTTTTGTGGCGGAAACAGAATCACAATTAGGATCAACCAAACCTCAAAGGATACTTTTTTCCTCTGCTAGAAAAAAAAAATGTTTCTCTAAATGTGTAGCTGCATGTTTATGGATTATACAGGATAGATTGATATGGTTATTTATGGAGAGGTTTTAAATTGTGCATTATCATATTAATAATGTAGGCTACCACTCATATTTATGAATCATAAAATAAATAAATCTTAACCTTCAGCCCCAAATCTAAGTGAGTGGATGGAATATTAGCATGATCAATGTGCAGATTATTGCCTTGTTACCTATCATAGTTATTGTATAATATAGGCTAACATAGACTATACTATGGGCTACGGTTCAACTGTCCAGAAACATGAGAAGAAATAAAAGTGTGTGTTTCACAGCGACACCCAAGGCATGTGCACTGAAATCATAGCACATCTTTCATCTAGCGGCTGTAATGAAGTCAGTGATGGATCCTGTACCGGCCTGTAATCTATTTTATGTTTTTGAACCGCTGCATAACTTGGTTCATGCAGGCTCAATAAAATTTCCATCAACAGTATACCTTTACTGCACCCCTTTTTTTCCACTTTCTGAATAAAAAAAACGCACATGAAGCTGAATTACATTTGTAAACTGATCTGGTTTGAGTTGTCCTACTTTCTGACACATTGTTAAAGTGGAAAAACATAAACTCACGTTGTTTTTTCTTGGTTTCTAAAAGTAATCTGTCTCTGACTCTATAGTATCATACAAT
Organism: Seriola dumerili; assembly: GCF_002260705.1. Taxonomy (NCBI): domain Eukaryota; kingdom Metazoa; phylum Chordata; class Actinopteri; order Carangiformes; family Carangidae; genus Seriola; species Seriola dumerili. The sequence continues at coordinate 1,430,998 of NW_019174900.1, forward strand.
TATGTGGTCATGATTGGCTGGGGAAAAAGAATAGCTCAGAGCAGCTTGTATAAAAAATAAAAAAATTGAGGAAATGTAGGTGAACTAGTTCATTTTAATCTGTGTGAACTGAACTCTGAGCTAGCTGCTGTGAACTTGCACAACACTGAACATGGACTCATCTGGCTTTTCCTTTAGAGGCATTCAGAATACGACATCCTGTGGTCTGTTTACAGTTTTCTAAGAGCTGCTTACAAATACTTCAACACACAACTGATGCAGACAGACGGAGATCTCATCAGATTTTCCCAATTAAGTCATCATAATGCTGCCGATAAAGCCTGTATTTAATGTCACTTTAATACAGAAACCTGCTGCAGATTTATCTTGATCACAGTGGAGGTGTCCAGAGGAGGCATAGAGAGGAAAGATGATGCAGGATATTGCCTCTGCACTTGTTGTTTTCTGCCTTTATTTACTGTAAAATTTCATTTGTTCACCAATTTACAGAACATCTGTGAGGATGGCCTCTTTTTGTTCACCGCTACTATTTTCTCTGTCTCCAGTCAATTAGATTCATTACAACTGGCCCACTTCTTAAGGCGTGTGCGTGAACACACACACACACACACAAACACACACACACACACACACATTATATGATGCGCGTTATGCTGTGAATCCCAGAGACAAGGAGACAATAGAATTGAAATGTTGTGTGTAATTCAGCGCTTCAGATCTGCCACTGTGCTCATGCTCGTGCACACAAACATGCATAAATTTGATTCTGTCTCTAATCCTCATATATGTATTTGTGTTTGTGTGTGTGTGTGTGTGTGTGTGTGTGTGTATGTGTTGCATTATTTCTCTTATCTGAAGGCAGAAGAAATAAGATAACATTTCCTTGCATTGTTTTAAATGTTATATGAAAATGTTTATCTTGCTTTCATGCCTAATTCAGTGTAACAGAGTTGTTCTGAGACACACACAGACAGACTCTGTGATGTGCAACTGAAACAAACTAAGTCATGGATCTGTCGTGCTGCAATCCTCCGGGGACCAGCTTATTTTACCTGTAAAAAATAAAAATTAAAAAAATAATTAAAGACGTAAATGTGATTCCCTTTGTGAAGTGCATGGTTTCATTGAAATGCAGTGACATCAGAGGAAAACACCATGAGGCAGAAAATATGTAGGATTGACGTAAGAAGCTGATTGGATCGAATGCAGACAACTGGTCCTTCTCATTTAAAGCAGGAAATGGATTCCCCTGATTGCATGACCTCGCGCATCTCCAGTTAATGGAGCCAGTAGGTTTTAATGATCTCCAATACTATTATTCTGTTAAGTTAGATTAGACTGGCGTTATAGTGTAGCATTACAGCTGTTAAATGTTGGCTGCTTTACTTCACTTACAACCCGCAGCTCATATACCTTAGTCATGATTCTTACTCCACAAAATTCTTTAGGAGTTCAATTAAGTTCTTGAACTTGTTTTTCTAAATCCTTTCACTTTTTCCAAAGTTTCCTGTTTTCTTACTCACTCACTCCCCATACAAAAACAACTAAATAGGTGTCTTCCAGATCAATCCATTTAAGATAAGACAGTCCTTTATTAGTCCCACAGTGGGGAATTTTGCAGTGTTACAGCAGCAAAGTGGACATCCAAAATGAAAATATCAAAAACACAAAATTTACAAAAGACAAATAATACAAAAATAAAATAGTATATGTACAAATAGATATTAAAAATATCTTAAAATATGTCACAATCAACTGTTGCGGCATCCACCTGCCACTCAAAGTGTCCACACCCTGAATTATGCTATATTTCCTCAACAGTAGATGATCTTTGTTGACATGGTTACAATAATAACAACATAGCTAATTTTGTCAAATGGTCATGGATAGTAGAAAAAACATAAATAGCTACTTTAACCCTTGTGTTGTCTTCGGGTCAAAAATGACCTGCCACACTGTTTAACAGCAGTGAAAACTCCCTAAATGATCTTTTTTCGACTTGAAATTCGATGACTTTTCCTAGAGTGAGCCCAACATCAGAAAAAGTGAAATATTGCCTTTATTCCTATTTCCATGTAAGCTGTACACCACCAGGGTACAAAGATTGTCTTCGGGTCATTTTTTAGTTAAAATCACAGTCACAGAGTCAGTTACACACTTAAAAAACAACAGACACACACACACACACAAACACACAAGCAATTGAGTTTGTGCCCTACTGATTGATCTTAGACAGACCTACAACTTTCTCATGCAGGTGCAGCATCATCTTTCCACGACCCCAGACATGACTCAAGTTCAAACAATGTCAGACAAAAAATAAAGATTTCTTGAAAGAATTGTTCACTAATACCTCGACATTCAGAGGCTGGAAAGGTGCTGCAGATGACATGATGTACCCTGAGTTCTCTCTGTGCTGAAGCCATGAGTGCACATTTTACCGCTGAACAGCCTAATACTAACCATAACCCGAACCACCAAAGCTGTTCAGGGGGCTGGATCTTTTCCTGATCTACCTGAGGATCCAGCTGCCCCACCCTTACTTGCTGGGGCAAGTAAGAATTGTCAGGTCTGCCCACCAGTGACGGACTGTAAAACACATGCTGTGTGCTGCACATGTGAGAAATATATCTGCAAAGTCCATGCACACACAGTTGTGTACTGCCCTTCATGTGCTAATTAGTTGATTAATTTATGTTGTTCACGTTTTATTTGTATATTTTATGGTTAATTATTGTTTGGTGGTAGCAATTGTTAAAAAATGGTGACATATATATTGTGTTGTTTAATTCCTAATTGTACAGAAAATAATATATAACTGTTCATTGGCAAAAAACCCCTGACTGTTATCGAGCACCTCCAGTGAAATGCATTCAAAACTACTTTCTGCACATTTCTGCTACTTTCTTAGGCTATACAAGTATTATCTCTTGATAAAAAATACTGTTTACCACCTCTGCAGTACCTTAGAGAAATGATGATATTAACAATAAACCTCTACTTTAGTAAAGAAGACAATTATGACAGCAGTGTTGTAATAAAAACGAGTGGGGTCCACTGAATAAATGAAGTCTTTCTGCACTGTGAAGAGGGAAAACTCAGATATTCACACAGTTTGTGATGAATGGCAGGTTGTTTCTTCATGCAAACTACATTTGGTGTTAAAAATTCAATTAAGCTTCTATATTTTAGGGGGTTTAGTGGAGGCGAGTCATTTTTGAACTGGAGGACAAGGGGAGTATACAGAATGTGAAGACAACACAAGGGTTAACATGGGTATCGAACACCGCTCTCCTGTGTCATATTCACCTCCTGACGTGGACTTTGTCTCTCTTTATACCACTTTTCCCTTTGCTCCTGTCACAATTACTACGACCACTAGATGTCGCCTAGCAACAAAACGTAACTATGGCTCATAATAAACTGCTGCACAGATGACCTGTGGGCTCGTTTTATACAAGACAGTCTCAACATTTGAGAGTAAGTGTAAAGTACTGTGAGCTAAGTTGTTCAACTGTACAACTGCTCAGATTCTATTGCCTACATCCAGTTTACACTTAGCTACAGAGACAGTGTAGTAATGTGGGACTGAGTGTGTCTGAAATACCACTAACCTTAATGCAGATATGACTCAGAGGCTTGATAAATTGGACTCAGTGAGCAGCAGCACCTTAATTAGAATCGTTGTATTTCTGCAGCTTGCAGCTGTCTGTCACACTGAAACAGGTGCTGCTGTATTTCACGTGCACGTCTGGAGCTGTCAGACTGTCTGCACTGCACACGTTACTGAAGATGATGACTGATGATTTCTTTATCTATGTGACATCTTTATAGAAAAGGTGAAGATGGCGCAGATCCTGCTGCAGTTTACTTTATTAATCCCAAAGGGAAGCTGCTGACGTTCAGCCCCGCGCTCCGCTCCCAACACCGCCGTGTGTCCTGCGTGCATGACTGGGAGGAGTGCTGTTGTAAATGCCACTTAGCTCTCTTAACAAGCAGGTCACTCCATCCTGTGTTTTATTCTGTGAAAACACCAGTCCAGTAAGTACAGTTTCAAGACACTTGTGTGTATCGTGTTTATTTCTAGTTTCTCTCTTTAAAACCTCCACTCCAATAGCAGCTAGTTACTTTACAAACACAGGTTTGATCATATGATCAAAATTCATATAATCATTTTATAAACTATGATGCATTGTTACAGATTAAACTATAAAGTATTTAATATATTCAACGAGGTACAACATTAAGATGTTAATTCCATGTGTACGCATCAGAAATTATGATCCAGAAATCCAATATAAACAACAACATAAACTACATAACTGTTAGTAATATGTAGTGAACAGTATGACTGTATAATAATATAACTGTTAGCCATTAATACATCTGCACTTACTTACTTCATTTCTTTGAATGCAGACTTTTATATATAACATGTTTATTGTATTGATTTGAAGAGCTGGGGGGTGGGGTGGGGGGTGGGGGGTGAATAGGGGATCAGGGCGTGGGCTGAGGGGCACAACACCCTGCCACCAAGACACCGTATTATCACTGGATGGCAGCGCTGTAAACTTTGACTGGTGGTGCAGATTTTTTATGCCTCTGCTCTGGCGATAGTCAGGCTGGATCTCATTCGTGCGTCCGTCTCATTCTCGTGGACACAATATCTCAGTAACACCTTGAAGGAACTTCTTTTTTAGCCATTACTCAAGACTTCACACAGCAACAATGACCTATATAACTGGCAAAAAAAATGGATGGATGGACAATTAAGAGTCAGTAGAGGACACACTTACATGCTGTCATCTATTATACACATTTTAAACTGAGGTGGAATAGTTGGCGCAGAGATGAAGAGATGATGCAATAAAAGCTGATGGAAGCATAATAAATAAATAGCATCAGCACATGACCTGCTTTACTTCTTCTTCTTCTTCTTCGTTTTATTTCTGGCAGCGTGTGAATGCAGCGTTAGTATGTTTCTGCTGCCCACTGCTCCATTCTCCATAAAGACCAAAGAATAAAGAAGAACAACAGACAAAAACACAGGGGGACAAATCCATTCCTGAAAATAAATGCAACTGCCACATTAGGTGGGAAGCAGCGGTGAAATGTTATGATGTAACAATGCTTGTCTTCTAATCATATAATCTTGTTATTCACACAACAGCGTTCGATGGAAAAAACACTTATTTGCATTCGGAGGACATGTCGGAATTCCTGTACAATTTTGCAACTGTGTGTGTGTGTGTGTGTGTGTGTGTGTGTGTGTGTATGTGTGTGTGTGTGTGTGTTTATGAAGGAGGCCCACACACTGGGCAACCTGGGGTTCAGTAGGATGTTATTACTATTCACATGGATTAACCAGCATCAAACAGTCACCTATGAGGTTTTATTTAGCATGCAGATGTGTGAGGGGAGGCTTTACACAAATAACTGCATCAACATGTTCTGCAGCTGAATGTATGGTGGCTGAATCTACCTCGCAGCATCACGGAGGCAGAGTGTGTGTGTGTGTGTGTGTGTGTGTTTCATTTCCCTCTCGCTTCAATGTGGAGACACGGTCGTAGAAGTTATGGCGTCAGTGGATGGATAACTTTCCTTGAGGGCTCCCATCCGCCACTCTGTAAAAGCCTCTCATATCCACACACACACACACACACAAACACGTACACACACACAGCCCTGCCTGTAGCGTTTGCTTAATGCTAATTTGGCCGGTGGCAACCTTGTTGATTGGGTCATTAGTTGCTCCCTAACGTCCTGTCAGAGGTTTCATTTCCTGTGCCCTCTGTGGGTTAATGAGGTGTACGGTGGAGGGGGAGCGGTGGGAGGTGGGGGCGGGGATGAGGGGGGCTGTTGGGACAGTTTATCCTGCCTGTGTTTTCTCTTCTGCTCAGCCTCATTTGCATGGCAGGAGGAGGCAAGCTCCTGAACAGCGGGGGGTCTCCCTGACAGCGCCCTGAGAATGAAAGCTAGCGGAGAATAGATAATTTGGGCCAATTAGGCCGTTCAAACGGCTACGCAACAGCGGCAGTTAAGAACTCATTATGGGAAGGGAAGATGTTCATTTACATAAACAGGGGGATATACAAAGACATATCCAGCTAAACACAGAGGAATAAAAAAAACAAAAAAAAAAAACTATCCTCCAGGACACATTGTGGCACACAGTCATCTTGAATAAATAACTTAATGGATTGAAGTTTTAAGGGGTAAACAATGATGATGAATGGTCAAATAACAGGAAAGCCCTCCCTTAATTTATGCCTTAAAAGGGCCTTGCATTTTAGATAAGGGAGGAAATTTTGTTATGGGTTTGTTAAAACCCTTTAAACTCTCCAGATAAGCAACTTTTCTTAAGCTAGACATTAAGATACACAATATTATAGCTATTATTAACAAGGTAAATATGATGATGAAAATGTTATTTCGATGAACTTCTAGATATTAAGGTATCAAAATGGATTATCTGCACAGGTTAAGTTGTCCTCAAGAGATAAAATGCTTAAAGTTTATCAGATAACATGAATGAAACAAACCCTTAATTTCTCTCTTAAAAAGACCTTGATTTTGCAATTAAGGTGAAAATTTAGGGACGTTGCGATGCTAGTTTGAAGAGTTTTAAATCGCTTAATATCCCTTAAACCATCAAAGACCTTAATATATTATAATCTGCTAATTTGTCTTAATTCCAAATTTGTGATGAACCCTTAAAGGAATAATTTGAAATTTAGGGAAATAAGTGTTGGATGAGAAGATGGATACCACGCTCACACTGTGTCTATCCACTAAATATTACACTACAGCCAGCAGCTGGTTAGCTTAACAAGGTATAAAGACTGAAGAGAGGGGAAACAGTCTGGCTCTGGCTCTCAGCACCACTACAGCTCACTGATGGACACACTATATCTAAATACGTATGTTACTGGCAGGACAGTGGTATCTTCTCATCTGATGCTCCACCAGAAAGTGAATAAGCACATTTTCCAAACTGCTGAATTATTCCTTTAAAGTTATTTTAAGTTAAAGGGTACCTGTAATGTTAAGGTATACATTTTGGGGAGATTTTACCCCTTGCAACCCTTTAATTTTATATTTATATTTTATATATTTATTTCTATATATTTATTTTATATATATATATATATATATGTATATATATATACACACATACATACATACATACATACATACATACATATATAGTGCTAAACCACAAGCTGCTGTTTTCACATATCTGTTTTTGCAAGGTTAAACAAACAAGAACATGTATCGTTTTCACAAAATGAGAGGTGATGGTGTATTTTGGTGTATTTCTTGGATGGATTCAGCTAACAGCTTCCCCCTACTTTCAGTCTTTATGCTAGGATAGGCTAAACAGGTCTCTACTCCTCCAGCTGACCCCACTTAACATACATACATGGGACTGAGATCCATCTCATTCTTAGGCTACATCCAGGCTAATATGTTTTAGTCTTAAAACGCATCACTTTTGCTATGTTCACACCTGGCGTCCACACTACTCCGGAGTTTTTTTGAGTGCCTGAAACAGAGACTCATTTTAGTTTAAAGCAGCAAATGAAAGGCATTGCTGATTTTAAACCTGCCTTTGCTGTTGCTCGTTCATAATACTTTGTGCAACTACTCAAATGCAGAGTAGGCAATCTGCTTCCTGTGTAATGGTCATGTGATATGCGTTTTCAGGTGTGTTAGTCTGGACGGATATCGTTTTTGTTTTAGAGCACGTTGGCCACATTTTTTTAACAGTGAGACTGCAAGCACTGAAGGACCACCTCCTAAACTGACATCCTCTGCCACAGTCTAATTAGACAGTTTCATAATGAACCCAAAATATTTTTAAACTTCTCAGGTTTCCTATACACTGATTTATTTGTGGCAGCCTAACAATATATTAACAGTCACCACCACATATTGATTTTTCTGCTTTGTTTGTTTTTGTTTTTCTTTACTATTTCAAATGGGAAAAATCTTGTTCCATTGTTGAGCTGTGCACAGTGCATTGATTCACTCAGCCCCTCCTTGCCCCGCTCTCTCTCTCTCACACACACACCACACACCCACACACACACACACACACACAGACAGCAGGGAGTGAGATCTGATCAGAGACATTTAAAGCCAGGTGTGGATTGAAGCACTTAGAGCGGAGCACTTGTGCTCAGCTCACCTGAGACACATGTTAAGGCCGGGGCTGAACAGGGCCATGGAAAGAAAACAAATAAGAACTTGTTGTTATTTAAACCAATAGAGTTTCACTGGTTTAAATAAGAGGCTGTATTCATTTTCTATGGATAAAATTTGCTTTGATTTTTCATTTTTCAGTGAAAGGTGAGGGAAGTTGAAAACAGTAATTCCATCTACTCCTGAGCTCCAGAAGGAGAAGCAGCATCGACCTTTCCTGAGGATTAGCTGTCTTACACACTGTGCTGCTGACTGTAATGGGTTGTAATTATGTGTGATTATGCTTAAACCTCTCTGAATGCGACAACCAAATCATTAAACTAAATCACATCACTTTGACTGTTTGCAGTGCACATATTGTTTGGGGGGCGGTTCTGCTAAAAATACTGCATACTGTATATCCAGATAGTCAGATCATCCCTGAACAATACACACTGAATCCCCATCTAGTGATGTCGATATCTGTACAAACATGAATAGCAGTTGCAGCCTTCACAATGGGGCATGTGACAACACGTATGCACGCGGCCTCTTTGGATAATTGCTATCATTTAAATATTAATGTGGCTCCCTTGTCTGCAGTGGTGGGCCATGCTAGTGCCTTTGCATGCAGATGGCATCAGACTGAAAATAAAGATCAAAGACACGAGAAATCCCATTTGTTCCACTCCCTGTGTAATGCCAAGTCTTTAGGAGAATCTGCCTGCTCGATTTCTGGCCTCAGAAAGAGGAGCTGAATGTAAGATGTGGCTGGCACAGATGGCAGCAGCTGATATTCAGCCAGTAAGATTGAGAACACACTCTACGGCTGCTGCTGTTACTACTGCTGCTCTGGCTTCGCTCTCCGCTGTCTGGCTTTCTCTGGCAGTGTCGGAGATGCTACTTTTAGCTGGTGGCCTCGCAGTTCAGCCTCTCTGAGAATAAATGATTACAATTATACTTAGAATAATGAAAAATGATAAAGGAATAGACAATAGTAGATTTATCTAGAGAGACCGTCCTCTAAAAAAGGAGCTGCAAGCAGTTTATTACTACCTACACAGTATAGTAGTAGGTTATACATATGAAGTCCAAATTTAGGAGAGCTTGGGGCGGATGGACTGTTTCTCACCGATGTTGGGTTTTTCATCCATTAATGTACCACTGTTCGATAATCTGGGGTAATCTGGGGAAACTCCCTGGATTCAATCTGAGGTAACAAGTCTCCGTCTTATCTTAGATTCAGATCAAAGCATGCGATCCCAGCCTTTATTTCAAGCCGACTGGATTACTGTGATGCACTTTTTACTGGTCTCCCCCCAAGAAACCACTGAGACTTAAGCTCATTTAAAACTGCAGCTCGGCTGTGAACCAGAACCAAGAGGAGAGAGCACATTAGTCCAGTTTTAGTTGCCCTGCACTGGTTTGCTGTAATGTCCTCTTCCTTAAATACAAAGTCCTTAAAAGGTTCTGTAAATGATCGTCACTGCCACTAGATGCAACAAACCAGTACCGGCTTCATGGTCGGACTGGTATAGAAATTCAGCCTTGGATTTATCCACTGGAACGGGCCACATGAATTACATTGACAGAGCCCTAAAAATATAAAAAACCTTATGGATGTTTTGGATGAACAGCACTATACCATCTCACCTGTGGGTAAGGGACAATGGGACTCACGTGCACTAACATGCACGCGCTACCAGACCGGATGCCAAAAGACCAGAGAAACTCAGATTACAACACACACAGCAGGGGTGTGACTTCATTCTCTGCTCAGGATGCAATAACTCCATTACATCATTACATAAAAAAATGTCTGCTGTTGTATTATTGTTTAAAATTTAATTTTTTTTATGAGGTAAGACCAAGCTACATTGCCAACTCCCTGATTAACTATATACCTCCAAGAACCAGAGATAAATTGGGGATATAACCTGCAATGAGATACCTGTAGGGAAAGTGTTCCGGGACAGTTGAAAGAATCTGACAGTACAATCACAACATGTGGTGCATTTGTGTCTGTCGGGATAAGAGGTTATGTAGTGCTGCTTGCCTCAGATTAAAGCTCAGAGTTTTTATAAGTCACATTTCCTTTATGGAAGCTACACAAATAAAGTTTGGTATCATTATTATTATTATTATTATTATTATTTAAGATCCCATATCTTCCTCTTCTCCTGTGTTTTATTTGAAGTGTTGATCCATAAGAAGATATATTTGTGGTTTCTAAGATCCAAAAACCATCTCAGTGTAGTTTTACATCTCCTCTCTCAGGCTTCTCTCTGGAGCTCTAGTGACAACAGGTCGGTGAGCCAATCAGAAGAGAGGAGGCTCTGAACCTCTCTTCTCATTGGCTGACTGTATTCTGAGTGATGGAATAAAAAGCAGATCTCAGCGGTGACTGCTTTGTTGTGACATCACAAAGTTCCAGAAGTCCTGACGGCTAGTTTTAAGGCTCAGTTTCTGAATACAGGCTGTGTGCATTTCTCTGTGGACTGAGGCTTTTATACTTTCACAGTATTAATATAGAACCTAGACCAGCTTTATGATCAAACAACACATGGACATCTACCTTTATACTATATGGACCTTTAATTGTGTGTTTAACATGATGACAGGCCACTGGTACACTCCTGGTATCAGAAAGTAAGGACAACTGGCCAGGGGATTTGTTGTGGAACGCTATATATACTGTATAATATGACAGACTGTGCGTATCATATTTTACAGTATATATTTATTTTTTAGCATGTTTCTTCTCAGTGGCTTTAATTTAGACTCTTTAACTGATTTTCTCCTACTTTCCAGAGACTCATCGGTTTCAGTTTATTTTTCAAAACCAACTTGCAGAGACTTGAAACCTCCTTAGCATAGCTAATGCATAATGATGAACCACACGTCCACACTGGTTTTTCTTATAGTTACTTAGTTACTCATCTTAAAGTAAAAAAATGTTTTGCTGCCTTCAGTGGGAATTTCAAGTACACACTTAAATGTAATATTTCTCTACATCACATTCCTGTACACTCTGACTGGATGATCAGGGCTACAAGACCCACATAGTAAATAAAAAGTAGTTAGCAAAACAGGCCTTCAGCACTCTCTTGTAAGTACACAGTGGTCGAACTTGTTCATCCCTTCTAGCTGGAATATTTTGTGCTTCATGGACCAGCTCCTGTCCAATCAGAACCACAGGACATCTGTCCCGCTAACCGATCCAACACAGAACTACACAGAGGAAATGTATATCTCCGCCAGGATAAAAGAATATTTTAATGAGAAAGCATAACTGCCATGAGTTATACATGCGGACATGTGCTCTGGCAGCTGAAGGTGGTGTACCATAATCATCATGCTACAAAAGCTAAAACATGGCTGCGTGCTTTTGGAAATGACTGGTGCTAACAGAAGGTGTTAGCTGATAGCAGTCGTGTATGTTTTGAGTGTAAATTGTAAGTTTCATAACTTATCATCATTATTAGTGGGTGTACATGATTTGGAAAACATCACTTTCCTAGTCATGTAGTCAGGGGTCGGTTGCAGGGTTGTTATGCTGGAAGAGGATATTGAATCTTTTGAATTTGGATCTGTAACAGACACAGCTTTTTATTTATGATTATTCATCTTGTGGAAACACCATGTCCAGACTTGACAAGAACAGAGCAACTGTAGTGCTGAGAGTGTAGTCTGTTTGTTTGTCGCATTAAATTATGAACAGGGCATTAAAGATCCATCCAAAATCCTATATGGAATTAGTAGAGACTTTTATTTTGAATAAAGGGCTTTGTACATAAGGAAGAGGACATTACAGGAAGACACATGGAGGGAAAATAAGCTTCGGCCTTGAGAAGAAACCGTTGTTCAAGGTCAAAAACCAATTTTTGATCCTTGAGTTTAAATTAAAATATTTTAGTATGTATGACTGTTAGCTTTTGTAAGTGTTCCATGTGTGTATGCCTACACGTATGCATGTGTGTGTGTCTGTGTGTGTATGTGAGCATTTATGTGTGAACATGTATATGTAGATACTCTGCAAAAGTATATGTGTATATAATTGCTCTAATTTTGTTAATTTTTTTTTCTGTAGCAGTGAATATATAAACATATGTTGTTATGGCCTATGTCCACCCAGCAGTGCTCATATCTGTAAATGAAGATTCCCGTTTGGGACTCGTGGAAGATGTGGTATTCATGTTGTGCCTTGGCCACCCCTAGATGGGACATAATAGATGTGACCGTGTGACTTCAACTGTACATCTTCGGTTTCTGGATATATATATATATATATATATATATATGTATATAAACATCAAAATATATAAAGATGAAAGAAGAATGTAAAGATGACTGTAATTTCATGTTTTACATTCTTGCAATAAAGAGGGTTCAAGGCGATCTTCATTATCCTTGAAGGGCAATTTGTTGCACAACCAGCAGAAAATAAATACAGTAGATTCAGTAATCACACACACCAACCTACACTCAAACAAATTACACTAAGATACAATATACAACGGTAGCAGGGAAACATGAGGTTTTAAGTCTTTTGGTCCTGCATCTAGTCAGAATATACAGTATCTGTGACCAGATGGAAGCTACATCGGTCAGCCAGGACTGATCGGGCCTGTTTTATGGCTCTGACTCTGAGATTTCCTCAAGATTTGTCCCAGCAATTTTACTGCATATTCCCACAATGCCTTTCAACCTGTTCCTGTGTGTCAAGGTAAGCGACCCAAACGAGCAGATCAAAGAAAAGGTTAAAGCTGACTCAATAAAACGAGAATAAAACATTTTCGTAAAAGAGGTGTCAACCTTCAAACAATAAAAGTTCATATTCTGATGAATGTTTCCACAGTATTCGGTCAAATGTTAGTTTGTTGTCAGTTATTGTCCCCAGATACGTGTAGTGTTGAACAGCCTGGCCATGAATACAAACAGGAGGAACAGGAACAGGAACACTTTCTAAAGTCAATCATTACTTTTGTTTAGGACACGTTAATGTTAAAGAGTGTTTACACCAATCAGTAAAATCATCCACCACTGGACCACAGTCAATATCATCATCACTGAGCAGGGATGCGATGAGAGTCATCCACAAACTTAATGATGTGTCTGCCCTCATAATGACACTGACGCCCATTAGTGCATAAAAAAATAAGAGTGGTGAGAGGACGCACCCCGGGGAGGAGCCAATAGAAGATAAAAGGACATTAGGTCAGATGCCATTGACTCTCACTCTCTGAGATCTATCGGCTAAAAAGTCAGCCATGATGTTAAGCCAGGGTCAAAGTTGTGGATGCTGGTAAGATGATCTGTTAAAATGGAGGTTGGATACAGTTACAACCTCACTGAATGTGCAGGACATTGCAGTGAAACAGGAAACACATGCCTCATCCCTTTATCAGGCTTCTCAAGAATGAATGGGAGCAAATATCCGTAGTTCGGAAGTGTGATGTGCTACGACTGCGGTCGTATAGTATTATTTCGTTGCATGTGTTCTCTTTGTCTCTTGACAGGTGGCGTGATCGTGATGTCAATGTATGTAAATATATGTGTGCCAGGACCAGATGGTGATTGGAGTGCAGCTTTCACGGTGGCAACTGATTGGCTCCTGTCCTGGCCACCAGGATATAAAGAGCAAGATGGCGCGGCCCAGCAGCAAAGGGGAGAGCCACTTCTTTTTTTTTGTGCATTGATATTTTACAGAGCTAGCAGGGTTGGACTGCCTTTTTTCTTTCTGAACACCTTTTCTCCAGTTTTTGTTAGATAGGGAGCTTAGATGAAGTATTTTGGTTTTGGTTATCTTCAGGCAAGTTATGTTTTGTTTTCAGGTGGACTTCTTTTGTTTGTTGTTATGGCCTGTGTCCAGACTGAAGTTATAAGTTGCTAATTTCTGTAAATGAAGACTCCCGTTGATAAATTTAGTAATTCATTTTTGTGGCTGCTTGGGACTCGGGGAAGATGTGGTATTCATGTTGTGTCCTGGCCACCCCTAGACGGGACATAACAGTGGTGACCGTGTGACTTCAACTATACATCTGGTGAAGCAACATGGATGATGAATTACAAGCTTTACCGACCTTGTTGTTTTTGCAGTGCCATTTAATGCTACACCTGTCTTCGGTGTTCCTCGTTCTTAGTATTTTCTGCAACCAACAAACTTCGCAGCAGACAATCTGCTCCCTGTTTTCACTGGCTCGCACATGCCCAGTGTTCGTGAAATTCAGGTGGGATTATATGGATGGAGAGTAGTAGTAGTAGTATAGTAGTGTGGATGTGGCCTTAGCCTCCCAGTTCCTCAGAGCCTGGCAGAGCTGAGGTTCCTCTGCCTGCTCCTTAATGAAGACACAAATGCACTGTGAGTTTTCTAACAGTAACCGACTGAAGAAACTGATGGAAACTGATATCATCATCATGCTCCTGTCAGAGCGGTGGGAATCATACCTACCAACCTGCACCCAGAGTCTGACACCGATAGGAGAACAGACAACAGAAGGTTCGTCCATGAGGTTTAGAGATCACTGACAGTGGGGTGGCAGCTTCACTGTCACACACAGAGAAAAAACCAACACACACTGTACTGTGCTCCGCCTGGGGTTGACATCTGTGCATTAATAAAACGCGGCGGAAATTGCTGTCATACGTTGTTTCCCTTTGTGCCCCCACTGACATAACTGAGAAGGAAATGGGGAAAGTAAAGTGTGAAATAAAGAGATGTGCTTTTGTTTTGCTGGATGCAAATTAAATGTCAACGCTACAAAGGTAGTTAATGAGATTTTTCCCTATCTAATTTTCACATTGTTGACTGAAGTGTGAAAACTCCAAACAGATTCATTAGACTACTAGCATAAGATGTGTGTGTGTGTGTGTGTGTGTGTGTGTGTGTGTATGTGTGTGTTACTTTGCCTTATGTAGCATGTCACCAAACGCAGTCTAAGAATAGGTACTCAAATTGGCATCAAGCTTACATTAAGGGCTCAGCATGAATATGTATGAAGACTGCAGGAACTAGAAGAGGGTTTAGCAGGTGTCAGCTACTGTATATTCCACAAACATGTACTGTAAATGCTGCTGTACTTAGAAATTTACATGAAAGGGATTGTTGAATTAAAGATGTTAAATGGACTAACTGCGGGCCATCAAAGACACTTCATAAAGAAAACATGTCTCCTTTCATTTGGAGCAGCTTTGTTCATGTTGACAGTATAATAGCTAACAAATTTAAACTGTTACCCCACTGTGGCCATCCCACTCTGATCCAGTTAAACTGCTCTACCTGCTTTGATCATGGGAAACAGGATGCAGATCATAATCCACGCTGTTTTTCTTCACTCTGAACCAAAATCATGTTTATTTTGTCGCGTTGGGATTTCACTGTCCAATAACACACATCAGAGATTGCAAAGAATAATGACATGGAATTTAAAGCAGCTAATTAGTTTTGTTTCAGTCTTTAACGGAAGCTAAGCATGATGGACATGAGCACCAGATGAAATACTGGACACTTTTATCAATACCTTTGTCTTCTCATGTTTTTATTAGCTCGAGACGTTCAGGAAATGTCCGCCGACGTAGTTTTAGCTGCTGCTGACCTTTGTTTTTGCTGGTTAAAATGAAACTTCACTGGCAGCACGTTATATCAATCTGGGGATATATTATCATATATTAGTATATACACACACACACATCCTGTGTGTAGTAAAATTTGTAAATGTAAATATATTAAAAATGATCAATGATATATTTTTATATGGTATAACCATGTATGTGAACAATAGGCTATATATTTAATTTCTTTATGCAAGTTCATTAAAACAACATATATATCTGTCTATATGCTTATAAATGTGTATTTGTTTGTTTTAAAAATGTCTATCTCCCCATTCTATAACTAATGTTAGAGCTTCTGAGTGGCCTCCGCTCTGAAATGTGCTAATGGTTTAGTCCACTCAGGCAGTGGACAAAAACAGGTTTCTCCAAATGTGGTAATTGCTTTTAATGATGGTGAGGACATCAGGTGAACTTTGAAGCAATTGTGTAATTAAAAGAAAAAAATTAAGTATTATCTGATGAGTTTTACTAATTGAGATAAACAATGAGCAGCATCAGAAAGTTTAATAACTCTGAGAGTTAGTATTTAACATGAAAACAGGTGGAGAAAGAAGTTTTGGCAAGTGAAAAAAATGTTTGTTTGTTGTTGTAAAACTCATTTTAGCACCAATACCCCAGTCTAGCAGACTTCAAACTTCAGCTCACGGCCTTGATAAGTGAATGGGTTTAATAGACTAATAGACTGTAAATAAAGATAGACGTATCCTCCGTGACGACACGTTTCTGAAGAGCAGTTTTGAAGCTCAGAGTAAACTGCTCCACTGTTTCAATTTAGCAGTACCTGACTCCACCCCTAACTCCTGGCTAATCCCAAAATGGGCAAAGAGGTGGGTCGTATGTGGATTTGGTGCGTGGCAGTTTGTGGCAAGCATACGCTCACAAAGCAGCCATACCCTCAATTAAACATAACTTTAAGCCTTAATAAAATGTAAAATGAAGTTTTTTGTACCAGGCTGTAAACATGTTTATTTCTGCTGTAAAGTTGGACATTTTAACATGGGAGTCTATGGGGATTGACTCATTGTTGGAGCCAGCTAATATTCATTAAAGGAACTGTAGTTTTTGGTACCTCTGTGTTGGCTTCATTTTTCAGCCCTGGAGGTAGTTTTGCTCAGCTGTTAGGGAGCTGGCTTAGGTGTCATCATCTGAGGAACTTTGGTCACATACACAACAAGTGGTTGTATACAGTATGTGACAACATGGTGACATGAATGTCCTGGATTTTTCTCCTGCCATCCCCCTGACTCCGGGTCAATGATGTCTGACCTTTTCCCAGTTTCTGATTCATATTTACGGTCTCTGTTGACAACCAACTCCAAGATGGAGTACGCTCATCAGTGGCAGGATTCATCCGCAGATGACGACAATGTGATGCGATTAAACAACAAAAGTGGACAAGAAGCAAGTAAGTATACCTTGAGTTAAGGTCAAGAAAGTATTTTCAAATAGCTGTTGTCCATTGCATCCTATCTAGCTGTTTTGTTGGATGGTAAGGCTTTTTATCCTCATTCTTCACATTGGCAAGCTACGCACACTTCTTCCTTGGAGCCAGAGGCTTCTGGCTATGGTCATTTGGTGCCAACAGAGATTAAATAACAGACGTTCTACCTGAACAAACAAATAGCTACGGGAGTAAATGCCCCTGAATTCAGATACACTTTAGCTTAGCCAAGTCCTAATTTAAATCCATCTACAATATTCACAGAATCTAACAGATGCGTGCATACAGACACAAGAACTGTAGGTGCACACTTGTATTTTGATATTATTGATAGGCTGGCTTTTACACAACTCACTGAGCTCCACAGAGTATATATGTGTCTGGCAAATAGATTCATTCATTTGGCTTTTTATCTTGGGTTGTACTTTGGCTCCCAGTGACGTCATGCACGGCTAGCATAAATCATTTTAATTAGTCCTGCCAAACAACAAGCACTCTCCTATTTAAAGCACATTAGTTGGAGTGGGAGCTGCACATTATATTGATCACACAAACACACACACACACACACACAGAGAGAGAGAGAGGGAGGGAGAGAGAGAGAGAGTAATAACACGATGCAATTTGAAACTTGTCTCCTGGCTGATATAAAAGACGCAGTCATTTTCCATAAAACAAGGTTTATAGTTATACAGTAGCTTCAGAAAGCTTTTGCACTGTTTATTGTGTTGTAATTGTAAATAGATAAAATGCCATTTTGCGCATCAAACTATACTCAGTAACCCGAAATGAAACATGTATTTAGTCATTTTTCATCTTCATTAAAAATGTAAAAGTGAAGTCTCTCATTTAGAAATGTATACAGACTTTTTGCAGTTGTCAGTTACCTTGGTATTGTGTCTAGAACATGATTCCACCTGTGGCAAATTGACTTGATTGGACATAGTTAAGAAAGTCACACACCTGTGTGTATAAGGTCCCACAATTTACACTACATGTCAGGGCAAAAACCAAGCCATGAAGTCCAAGGAACTCTTTGTAGTCCATCCATCCATCCATCCATCCATCCATCCATCCATCCATCCATCCATCCATCCATCCATCCATCAATTCATTATTAACTGCTTAATCCAAGGTTGGTTCATGGCAGCAGTAGGTCAAGCAAGATAATCCAGACATCCCTCTCCCCAGTAATGTTTCCCAGCTCTTCCTGCGGGATCCCGAAGCGTTCCCAGGCCAGATGAGATATAGCATATTCTGGGCTTCCGGGATGTCGTAGCAGTTGGATAAGCCTGGGAGACGTCCATTGGGGGGCATCCTATTCAGATGCCTGAACCACCTCAGCAGGTTCCTTTCGGCATGAAGAAGCAGTATCTTTACTCCAAGCTCCCTCTAGATGTCCAACCTCCTAACCCTAACTCTAAGGCTGAGCCCAATCACCCCAGGAAGGAAACTCATTTTGGTCACTTGTATCCACAATCTCATTCTTTTGGTTTCCACCCAAAGCTCATGACTATATGTGAGGATTGGAACATAGATCGACTGGTAAATTGAATGTTTACTCGTACAACTCCTGCTTTAGAGCTGATGCTGCCATGATCCACCTGCCGATCTGCTGCTCCATCCTAGACTCATTTGTGAACAAGACCCAGAGATACTTCAACTCTGTATAAATAAAACTGTGGCAAGGCATAAAACCACTTCTAAAACTCCAAGTGTTCCCAGGAGCACAGTAGCCTCAAGTTTGCAAGCTCCAGGACTCTTCCTAGATGTGGCTGTCTGGCCAGACTGTGTAATCAGACAAGAAGGACCGTGGTGACCAGGAACTCTACTGAACTCCAAGCTTGCTATTTCACTCAAAATGGCTTCCGTCTGGCCACTCTACCATAAAGACCTGATTGGTGGAGTGCTGTTGAGATGGTTTTCCTTCCAGCAGGTTGTCCTATCTCAGCAGAGGACCTCTGTAGCTCTGTTAAACAGCATTTAATGGTGATATATTATGTTTATTGTGATTTTTCTCTCATTTAAATACTGTTGTGACACTGATTGTCCATGTTAAACATATAAGTTCAACCACTGCTTTTTTTGTCTGGACTTTGCATTTCACTGAGGCAACTGGGTTTAACAACCATCCCCACTGCCTACAGGCTGGCTGGCCAGGACTATGGGTTATGCTTCTACTGAAGGATCAGCTGTTCCAACTTTATTTGGCCAGCGTGTTGATTCAGAACCTCAAACTGAGAATGTCAGTAAAACGTGTTTGCTTTGTGGCTTAATATTATCAGTCAAGCTTGTAGAGACTTACCCAAGAAAATTCAAAGCTGTAATTGCTGCTAAAGGGGTTTCTACAAAGTGCTGAATTAGGGTGTAAATTCTTTTCTAATTAAAAGATTTCAGTGACTTATTTTTTAGAAATTGGCTAAATCTTCTAAGAACATGTTTTAACTGTGTCATTATGTATTATTGAATTTAGACTGTTGGGCAAAAATGTATCCATCTAAAACTACATCTGCATTACAATAAGGTGTGCAAAAAGTGAAGGGGTCTGAATACTTCCTGAAACCACTGTTGATCCATGTACCAGCAGCTTCACCACAAACTGTGCAGGTCTGTGTTCAGACTGTTTTTTCAGCAGCCAAAACAGACAGCACAACAAACATGCTTCCCTGTGGAGTAGACAATAAGTCTAAGAATAAGGACAGGGAGATGACAGAGAGAGATACTGCTTCTCTGCTTGCCTGGGGCATTGAGTTGTGCATGCTGTTCTGTTCATGGCCCGAGGTTGTGCAATCTGTTTGACTGTTTAATGTATCAATTAAAAATCAGTGTTTTGCCTCCTGCCGTGCTCTTCAGTCTGACGTGCCCAGTACCAGGCAAAGCTCCCATCCCCTGGAGGGGCCAGTGATTCAAACACAAACTAGATATAGACACCCAGAACTCCCCCCTAGTTAGACACTCAAAAGTTAATTCACCTTGTGAGCGGGATGAGTGACGGACTGTTAAAGCAGACAGAGAGACCCTCTGAGGTCCCTGTGGATCATTTCCATGAAAAGCAAAGCAGCTCAGCTAATGATGGTGCTTATATGATGCATTTACACAGTCTCCACATAAAATATAGCAAGGTGGATTCACTTTCACATGGAACATCAACCATTAAACATACACACACCCAACAATGCCCTCAGATCAACACATTTACTCCCAGGTCACCAAAAAGAAAAGTGCAACTCAAAGTTCTTTACATAAATTTGCAATATGCTACATAAATAAACTCAAAATTTCCTACAGCCTCTTTATGTATGATCTGAAAATTGGCAATCTCACTGATTATATCAAATAAGACACTGGCATATGGTGGCCCTGAGGGTCAAAACACAACAACATTTCAGAAAACACGAAAACATTTCAGATCACAGAAAGAGTAGGACAAACAATAATATGTCCCACCTTTCCATAATCTAAAATATAATTTTTTTCCGAAATGGTGTATTTTTTTCTGCATTCACAGTAAATGTGAAGTTAATTTTTTGCCTCATTTTATGTGTATCCAACACTAGAGTTTATGTATTTACTGACTACAAAATCAAATACATGCTATCTGTTAGCTAGCAAGTGTCCTATGCCCACAGGGTCTGATTTCAGATTATCTCCAGCTTCCCTCCCTTTTTCACTTGACTCTGTACCATCAGGTTCATCACTTCAGAATTAGCATAAATATTTTGCTCTGGTTGAAACACATGGCCGTAAAGCTTAAAGGAGATATGTTTAAGTTTTGCTAATGCAGAATAGCCAAGGTTAGCATTAACAGCTGCTAACTTACCAGTCTTGCTGAAAGCTTCAGCCATCATTGGGTCAGAGGAGTGCTACTTCTTCAGGGTAGACTCAATGCTTCACTGACTTGATATCGGAAAGTGACAGGCTGACTGGGCTGTGGCTAGCTGGTTAGCATGCTGACTTAAGTAGAAGAAAATAAGTGATAGAAATCAAAGCAAAACAAGAGGGAAAGAGCTTTTGGTGAGTTAAGGAATGAAGTTTGAAGTTGATGTTGAGCTCGCAACATTTCTTCTAGACTGGTAAGTAAGTAGCTGTTAATGCTAATGTTAGCTCTGTAACAATAGCAACACTATTAGCTGCTTTAGCTCCTTTAAGAACTTGCTGGCCTGCACAAAACTGCTTCTTATGGGCTGAAACTTTCAAGCACTCATCTTGCTGCTGTTACAGAAGAGCAGTTCATTAAACTTTGACTTTTAATAGTAAAATAATTTGACATCACTTAATGTGTAAAACAATCCAGAAAGTTTCAGCTCGTAGAGAGCAGCACTGCAGCATTTTTCTTCCCTGTGAGTTTGAGGGTTGAACTGGCCTTTAACCAAATACTGTGTCTGACCTTTACCACAGGCCAGTCATGTGAGGGGACTGGGCTCAGTGTTTGGTTCCATATCCGTATTCATATTTGGACTGAGGACAAAATGGCCATTTGGATCAATGATAGAGCAGACATAACACCCTCTCAATGCCCCCCCACCCCCCACCACCACCATCAGCCTCTCTGCAGACTGATGTTCAATAGCCAGGGGGCTGAATATCTCTAAACTTTGCTAAGGTCAGAGGATGGCTGTTGCCCTGCCCTAGGGCTCTGCATCAGAAGGTCACAAGCAGATACACAAACCACCGGTAAGTTGGGGAAAACATCTTTAGTATTAGAGCGGTTGGAGGAACAGGAAAAGATACTCTTGGAGGGTGTGACAGAGAACAGGCACATTCTCTGACACATAACACAGTGATAAACAAAGCCAACAAGTGTATCTTGAATTGGGATTACTTTGCCACGTAGACGTGCGAAGCTGAGTTCATTAAAATGATGGATACGCCTTCAGTTGTTACCGTGTGCAGTCTGTGTGCTTGTGCTCTTTGCCCTGGATCTCAATCTACATCCAGGCTGCCCTAACCCCTCTGACTGATGGAGCCTGGTGAGGTGGTCCACAGCCTGCAGACACTAGTTTTGGCTGAAAAAACTTTTACTTTCTTTGCTGTTTATTTTTTTTCAAATAAAAAATTTTATTTACAGGGACAGTATGTAAGTTTTCTCTGCTGCCGAGCATGGTTTCTTGCCAGGAGAAGGCGACATCACTCAAAAATAAAATGGAAGAATGACATAAAAGCAGTATTAAATGTCCCATATTTTACACTTTTCTAGTGTTTTATTTGAAGTTTTAATATCCATAAGAAGATAGATTTGTGATCTTAAGCCAAAAATCAACCCAAAAACATCTGAATATAACTAGTAACAAACGTTACTGTTTTCTGAGTGATTGAATAGGAATATAGCATATTTCAGGTAAACACTCACAGAGAACACAGAGAAACCAAATCCTGAAAGTTTGGATGGTGGGTCCAGGTGGGCGGGGCTTGGGGCATGGCAGAGAGCAGTCACTGCTTTGTTGTGACATCACAACAAAGAAGTCCCACAGCTTGTTTTAAGGCTTTCTGAATACAGGCTTTGTGAATTTCTCTGTGGACTGAGTGCTTTGATACTTTCACAGTATGAATGTAGAACAAAACAGAAAAACAAAAAAGACATGGACATCTACCATTATACTATTTGGGACCTTTAATTCTACCACCAGTAGAAGGTTCCCTGAAAAATGTGATTCATCCATTATTACATATTATTATATGTTAATTAGATTTATTATAATGTGTTGTTTGATAGAGGTTTACAAAAAAAGGGTTTAGATACATTCATGTCTATCTGAGTTCCTTGTGCCTCTCTTTACCCCACTTCAAACCAGTCCTAAAGAGCTTCTGTCATATGCCATCTCAACACCCGCTTTTCCTGCTTGTGATTTCACTTCTGCTGTTAAACGTATACAGGAACAGAAAAGTCTTGTTACCAAAGACACTAGAAGACAGGGACACACTAGAGTGTATTTTTTCATTTCTGTCTGTTTTTACCTGATAGTTGCAACAAAACAAGTACTTCAACACATAGTTGAGAAAATGTTTATGTTTTTGTCCTGACAAAGGCACAACTCTTCCCCATAACTGGAGCGTTCCACTGTTCCATCTCATTTCTCCCATTTCTCCTCAACAAAAGTTGACTGGAAGGAGGACTGATTGTGCATGCTTGTGTCCTACTTTCTCCGTGTTATGTGTTGTTGTTCATCATTGTAATCTTGGGGAGAAGAGCGAGTCTTTGGGGAAAAAAAAACCTCCCCGGGGGAAGAGAGAAACATCTCAGTCCCCACTGATTCTGAAGAGATAACTCTCTGAGGAGTAAGGTGGTGTTATTAAGGCCGAACACTCGCGCGCACACGCACGCGCGCGCACACACACACACACACACACTGACAGAACTTTTAACCACGACATGCTTAAATGTGTGTTCATTCAGCTGATGGTGAAGATGCAACCTGATCTGTTTCACTAAATATGTGTTAAGACGTTTGACGGAGGAGAGGTGGGAACAGAAAAGGAGGGAGAATACGTGGATGGTGATGATGTTATTGTGGAGTCTGATGCACGGCACTGACAAATTTGTAATTACTTTATCTTTAATTAGCGCATGCGACTAAATATGAGACAAAATGAACAGACAGCCCAACCCCCCACCCAATGCACCTGTTTTCAAGCACCATATGTAAAAGAAATATAAGAAAATAATGACATTAAAATCAGATATTTAACATCTTCCATTCTACATTCTTCCATGTCTGCAGTGCATATCAATTTTGTATAATTACTAATTTCTTCCTTCCCAAATCAATAGACTGTTTTTACAAGACATAATTTGTCTGGTTATTTTTCCTTTTTTTTTTTTTTTTTTAAATTTATTTTCCAAAATACTTTACTGTGCTTAAATTTGGTTCAACACGGTTTTCACACATAAAAAGTGAAAAAAAGTTGGTGGTTCTAAAGCTCATCCAGGTGAAAGAGCAGAGAGGATCAAGATGGTTAGAGGAGGAAACATCAGAGAGACTCAGCCACATGTTTGAGCCTCAGTCAGACCCAGACTCAGAGGAGGAGTCTGAGACCAGAACCAGAGACTAGCAGACGGATCAGAACGGTTAGCATAGTTAGCATCTTTTATCTGTCTGTTAGCTTGTGGCTGACACATGGGTTAGCGGTTGTGCTAATGCTTACCCTCTCTCTCTGTACTGACAAGGTTTCAGGTTTATTTAGCCCCGCCCCCTGTCCCCACAAGTTGACAGGATTGGTTCCTTAGGTTTGTGACGTATGAAACCCTGGCTGACTGAATCTGTTTACATGAGACTGTCATTGGTTCACTGCAGCTCAAGGTGGAAAGCTGCAGAAGAGAAGTGTGACTTTACAGCCATATGATGTAGATAGTTGGCAAACATCTTCATATCCACATGATTCAAGTGAAGAGAAAGATTTAAAAAAAAAACTTTGCACCCACAGGAGGAGGGGTGTTATGGGGGGAGGGCAGCAGAACCTATAAACAGGTGTTTGCTTATTTTCTTTCCTATTTTTAAGACAGTCATAAAGATTGCAGAATCCTGGCTGAATATTTCATATGGGTTGGGGTGGTTGGGAGCTGCGGCCATCTGGCTCATCTAGTGCTTTTTCTTCCATTAAAGAGGGAAGTGGTGGTGTGTTGTGGAAGGAAACAAAGATATGGAGTGATGGGTGTCCCAGCTGAAAGCCGAGTGCCACGCCACACACACCTATTGGTGAATATTTCATGTTTAACCCCAATCACAGCAGCCGAAGACTTTAATGTTTGTTTACACATCTGTTCTCCTCTCCTGTATCCAGGTTACTCTAATAATGACTGACTATTCAAATACAAAGAGGAAATACAAAGGCTTCGTATTGGCCTAGTATAAGTAGTAGGTGACTGCAACTTCTTTCTTACTGGAAATGGCCTCAACTATTCATGAAATCCCACCAAAACATGCAGGATTTCATGCTTATTTCTAGCATCTTTAAAAGACTGTTCTCGGATTATCTCAGTTTCCTTCTTTTAGATGTAAATCTTTAAATGTTCTTGAATACAGCTCTGTAGTTTCTTTTTTTTAAATGTTTAAAAACAATTAGTCACTGTAGGTTTTAGAAAATGTTCACTGCAGAAATGGTGCATTGGGGGACTATTTTCAGTGGCGGATTAATCCACATTAGGAGCTCTTGTGAGTACACTGTAGAAAATATTTTCAGTGGAGATTATGGGGATGACATGTGATATTGATGAATGGCTTTAAAGTAGGAAAACTTTAATTAAAATGTATTGAATAAGTAACTCAAATATACACAAAATGTATCTCAATAAAACTTGAATATTTAATAAACCCACTTTCCATTTCATCAGTCTGCTCCACTGCATCTCAGAGGGAAACTCTACTCCACTGTGGACAATTACTGCATAGATTATTCGTTTAAGTCAAATATTCAAGTTGACAAAACTCAAAATGTTTCTCGTTGACAAACTAAAAAACATAACATAACATAACATAATGACATAATAGCAATGAAACACATTGTTTTGTCCCTTGGAAGTTGTTTTTTTTTAGTTATAATTTTGGGTGTCATTGTATTCAGCAGGTGATGCTGAACCTAAAGGTGGTTCAGCATCACCTGCTGAATACAATGAAATGTTTTTGATGCACTAAGGCTACGTCACACTTCTACGTTCTTGTTTTAAAACGCATCTCTTACTAATCAACTAATCAACTGATGAGTAGACAATCTGCTTCCTGTTTACACCGGCTCACGCATGCCCAGCGTAAATGATTGCTCTATGTGCTTATGTGGGTGTGTTAGCTTGGATGGAGATCATTTCTGATATGGAGCAAAAACAGTCATCTGGACAGAAATTGTTTTTTCTTTGAAAATGCCATTTTAAAATAAAAAAAGGAAGTAGTGTGGACATAGCATAAGAGTATCCCAGGTACAGCTCATAAATCAGGCAACACTGCCCTCTAAGATGTTAGCTTCATTGCAGTCAATGGTCAAACTGCTCCATATCATAAAGCGATGATGTAAAAATGTTAAATGGAAAAAAAATGCCCATGTGTTTGACTGCAGATAACTCAGCTTTTCCAGACAACTTACCCACTCCCGAGGAGGTCTTCTGTCAAAACTCCCAGTGGTGAAATAAACTACTTCCTCCTGTGACATCACGTACAGACTTCACACTGACCTGCAACAAAGGCGTGTGTGTTGCTCTGAGTGTGTGGTGCAGGAATCCTCACACGCAGTGGGAGGTCTGCACAGTGGAAAGGATGCCACCACGACCCCCTCATTGTACTTCCATCAGACACACCAAAGCATATCGCTTTCATTTCCTAGCAAAACATGTCCTGGTGTCATTGTCACAGACATCAGTGAGAGGGAAAGGCAAGAAAAAAAAATCATCCTCTCTGCTTTGTCTCTCTCATTTTCTATTCATAATTAAAGTGTCTCAGAGGACCCTTGGACTGCACTGCTCTATTTCTATATTCACTCACAAAGAAAGCCTTTTATGCTTTGTTCTGTGTGGAGAAATTACTGCATCTCTTCTTCATAAATGATGTCTACCCATCCCCACAGACTTGGACTGTTCTCAAATTCAGAATCTAGTCTGATGCCTGCGCGGCTGCTTGGCTTCCATTTCCAACATCCTATTATTGCATCTAAGCCCACAGTATACTCTCACTGCAATGTCATTATCAGATCAGTTTAGTGTCTCATCAGTGATATGTCCTCTGCATGCAGGGTCTGAAATCCAAACACACTCAACTAAATAAAACAATACAAACATGGTGAAGGCACTGATGTATGAATTCGTACGAAGAAGCAGCAGAAGACCAAAATGTGCGAGTGTTACGCTGCTGCTGAGTATTCAAGGACTTCATAGTAGAATTAATAAAATGTTGGTGGCACATTAGTATTTTTATTTGTAGTTCTAATCAAACTGCAGCTCAAAGTGCCCCAATTCTGGTTTTGTTTCTCTCATGTGACACACATCTGATGTGTTCATCTCAGTGTCCACAGCTGCACTCACTGTATCAACCAAACCACATGCATAACAGTAGAGACTGTAACATCCAGTTTGATACAGTTTTTTTTATTTAACAAAAAGATCAGGGAGACGCCAAAGGGAATATTCAGTTTCATCCATTTTCCTGATACATTATTGAGGCCAAAGTCTTAAAAGAGACAAATTGTTTTTCAGGGGGTTTTAACCTGAAGTTGGGGATGAATAAAAGGTAACAGATGGACCAAATTTCATAGGAACTTGGTCAGTGGTTGTCAAGCTATGTTGTTTGCCTGTATCTGCCTTGTCTGGCGCACAATCTACTGTGGAGGCCCTGTCTTACACCCAGCGCAAAATGCAACGCAAGTGTCTTTGCTAGTTTCAGACTGAAGCAGTTGTCATTTTCCTGTCCAGCGCCCGCACTGTTTAAATAGCAAATATGCTTGCGCTTATCTGTACGCCAATGGGCGTGTTGGTCTTAAAATGAGGTGTGGTCAGGCGCATTGTTGGCGCATTGCTATCTTGAGGCAGGCATTGCTAAGTGATTGCATGATTGACCAGCAAAAACTTGGTCTTAAGTCAGTGGGGCAGTATTTCACAGTTATTTTAAGGGTGCATTGTCAAGAGAGTAATATGAGCCAACATACACGGGTGCACAGAGCGTATACACTGTTACACACAAGCAGGGTGTGTGGAAAATGCACTTAGATGTCTGGATAAGTCAGGTGGAACATTACAATACAGCCTCAGAAAGTGTTACGCCCAAAACACTCCCATGAAAAAGAGATTATGTACAACCATTTTGAACCTTACGCCTGGTGCCGCGACTGTTTTTTCCGCCACAAAAATAGCAGAAGTGACATGGACATCCCTCAATGCACTTGCACCATGCACTTCAGACCCTGGACCTCTGGGAATCTAGTAACAACAGGTGGGTGAGCCAATCAGAAGAGATGAGGCTCTGAGCCTCTCTTCTGATTGGCTGACTCTTTTCTGCGTGATCTAATAAAAATAAAGCAGATTTCAGGTAAACACTCAGAGAAACCAAATCCTGCAAGGTTGGATGGTCAGTCCAGGTGGGCGGGGCTTGGAGCATGGCTGTCTATTCACAAATGTAAGTTATGTACATACACTGAATTTCCATATATGTACATATAAAATAAAAGCACATATGTAAAAAGTATATAGGAAACCTATCATAACCTATTAGTAATTGGAATATTTCCATATATTGACATATGTCATATGTTGTATGCTTATATTGTAGATTTATGTTACATAAATATATATATCCATCCTAAAGCCTGTCAATATATGTTGATATTATATACAGTATGGTCCAAAGGTCTGAGACCAGTTTCCTAGAATAGGAAGATAAACATGTTTATAATTAATGAGATATTAATAAGGAAAAAAAAGAATTTGTACATATTTTTTAAATAAACTTGCATATATAAATTAAATATATATCATTAACATATTTGGTCATGTTATGTTATAACATGTTATACCATATAAAAAAATCATCATATAGGCCTAGATATTTGTAATATATGCACATATAAAAATGTTACTATGGGTATTTCATTGTAACTTATATCTTCATATATCCAGAGGATGTATATATGTGATAATAATATACAGTAGGTTACATATATGGCAACATCACTCATGATATAGGAACATATATGTCATATATTAAATCGTTGAGAGCAGTGACTGCTTTGTTGTGACATCACAAAGTTCCAGAAGTCCTGACGGCTGGTTTTAAGGCTCAGCTTCCGAATACAGGCTGTTGGCATTTCTCTGTGGACTGAGCGCTTTAATACTTTCACGTATTAATATAGAACCTAGACCTGCTTTATAATCAAACAACACATGGACATCTACCTTTATACTATATTGGATCTTTGAGATGTAACATACCTGTCCTTTAACTTGAGATCTCTATAAGGGTTTTGTTTTTGTCTTGTTATTACAGTGAGGCATGGAGGAGCGATCACTGAGTCGACTGTGACACACACACAACCGCAGACTCTCCTTCATGTCGTCACCCCATTGATTGTGCACAGAGCCGTGTCCCAGCAGACTGTGCATGTGTTTCATTATTGAACACATGGCTCCATACAATATAGACAGACGACTTAATGAAAGCAGTGGCAGACAGAACAAATGAGGCCTCCCCAAATTGTTTTTGACAAAAAATTATTAATGTCAACTGGAAATCCATATGAAGTCTCATCAGTTTCACATGAATCAAAATGAGCGTCTCAATTAACACAGTAGAAGAAGATCATCATTCATCAAACAGACTTCCGTATAAATTACACTAAAGGAACATGTATGAATAAATTATTACTGTAGACATGTATCTATATGAGACATTCTCCTCAGATTGATTTTTTCTGCTCTTGTATGTCAGAAAAAATAAAGTAAACGAGTAACGAGTAAAGGGCCTGAAAACGTGAAATATCTGCGACTCAATGCAAATCGACGTTCCACAAGACAAGATGTGAAAGATGGGAACACAAAGAATGCTGGGAAATAAAATAAGGAATGAGGTTAATAGAAAAGGAGAATGTGTGAAGATGGAGGGGGAGGGGAAGCTTCAATCTATAAACCATATCTTCATCTCTCTACTTTCTCCATATCTTCTTTCATTATGCACGCTTGTCCCACCAGACTTCACCCTCGCCCCCCCTCCACTCACACTCACACACACATCCTTGTTCAACTCAATTTGTGGGGACCCCTTCGTTAACATAATACATTCCCTTGCCCCTTATTTTAACCTTAACCATCCCAACCCAAACCTAAACCCAATTCTATCCTTAAAACCAAGTCTTTACCCTCAAACAGCCACTTACATTTCTGAGGTCCCCACAAAGCTGTCGGACTCCACAATTATAGTGGGGGTTTCCGGTTTTCAGACCCCACAAATATAGTAAAACAACACACACAAACACACACACATGGCAGTGCACTGTAATAAAATGTAGCAGCTGTGTAAAATGTCAGCCTGGCCTTTTCTCAGATATACGGTTTGAACCAATCCAAATGTTACCCTTTTTCCCCTTCACCAGAAAGAAAAGAGGAAGAGAAGGATGAGGAGAGCAAGGATCTACATGACTTGAGGGGTGGAGGGGACTGGGGTGGGGTGGGGGGGGGATGCAGGCAGAGGCGCTCAAGGGAATACAAGGGAACAAAGATAAAAGAGACATACTGAGGATACAGACAGCGGCTCAGAGAGAAGGGCTGCAGTCTGAGGGTCAGGCTGGTAGAGAAGGATTTCACTTTGCCAAAAAATCACAACAAACCTGTGGAAATTATCTCTAATTTATGAGAAACAAAAAACACCCTGGGAAGTAACAGATTGCACACCTGAATTTAACCAGTTTAAATATACGTTTTTCTTTACTGAAAGAACCACTTGTAGTCCTCTGTGAAAAGCCAGACACAAATGAAGGTCATCATTATTTATTTATTTGCTTATCTATTTTGTGCAGCCTGTTGCAGTTGGTCCTTTTTGTTTTCTTATTTTTACAACTTTTTTATCTTTCTTCGATTGTCATACTTTTAAATTTTTTTATTATTAACTTCTTTAAGTCTTCTCTGAACATGCAGGCACAGAGAGTTCAGGGCCCTCATTTATAAAACAGTGTGGAGGATCCAGAGCAAAAGTGAACGCGCACACAACAGCTTGATAGTGGCATTCACAAAAAAGTGCTCAGATTTATAAAACTGTGCATATGTATGCCTCCACACAGCTTCCTGTTATAAAGCTCAGTCAGCTTAAAAATGGTCCTGTTCAGACCTGGCATTAACATGCGTCTTCAGTGATCTCATCACAAGTGGTCAGCTCTAAGTTCGTCAGCTCACACCTGGATTTGAAATGCATCTCCACATGCGTCTCGATTGATAACTTGTGATCGGATTTCACTTCCCCGTTTTATATGCAAATAAACAGGTATGCATTGTTGTTTATAGCCAATTGACAAAAGGGTCTGTTGTCAATGTGCTTCAGTGAATTAATGCATTGCTCACAGCTCTACAGTTCACACTGCTAAAAGAATGTGGCACCATGAGGTCCAGACCACCTCTGAATGTGGTCTGAGTGATTGGATCTCACATGCGTCCTCAGTGCATCTTGGGTGCTTTCACAGCTGAACTTAGAGCTGTGTGATCGGATCACCTGAGACTGATGTTTTTTTACCAGGTGTGAACAGGGCCTCAGACCACATTCAGAGATGGTCTGGACCACATCTGTCCACATTCTTTTAGCAGTGTGAATGCAAATGTGTTTTGGGCCAGATTGAAAAACCATCTACTCTACTGATGTCCCCCGTCACAGTCTGATCAGTCCCAACACAGTTTCATCATGAACTGAAAATATTTTACTGTTTCAACTGAAAACCTGATTTCACTGTAGAGCTGTGAGCAGAGCATTAATTTGCTCAACCCCTCCATGACCTGCTCATTCTCTCTCTCTCTCTCTTACTCACTCGGTCTCCCTCACACACACAAGCACATTGACAACAGACCCATCTGTCTGATTGGCCGGAAACAACAACAAATACCTGGTTATTTGCATATAAAGCAGGGAACTTAGATCCAATCAAAGTGGTCACTGGAGACGCATTTTAAAGCCAGGTGTGAAGTGATGTACTTATGGCTGTCCACTTGTGATCAGATCACTGAAGACACATATTAATGTAAGGTCTGAAGAGGGCCAATGTGTACACTTTGACGAGCCCCGTGCTCCACCCAGAACACGCCCACAATTAACCATAAATGGTCAATGAAAATTACTCATGAATATTGGTATCCATATTGTTCCTGTGTGTGTTTCTCTCATTGTGAGAGCAGGGGGTGTTGGGTGAGCTGGCTGCAGCAGGCAGAGTGTGGCAATTATATGAACAACTATATGAAAACCTAAACACAGTATTAGAAACTGTGATTAGAAACTATTGACAGTCTGTTCTGCAGTTCTTTGATGCTAATTGATGTTATCTTGGAATCCTGCAACCAATCACTAATTTAATCTGTTAGCCTAGTTTTCCTGGATCATCCTCGCATTTTAACAGCCGACCACGAGAGTCAGTAGCTGCAAAGCACTCTCCTTTGTGCTGTGGGAGGGGAGTGGGGATGGGGTGTGATGGTCAGACAGTGCTGATGAAGTGTTGTGCGGAACATACTGGAATCGCTAAGGCTCATTAGCACAAACATACATCACACTGCTGGTTTGAATATTTATGATAAAGTGCATCTACAAGTAACGTGTGATATGAGTTGAATTTAAAGGGGTGAGAGGCATCATTATATCTCATATATAATTTCTACAATCTGGCTTCAATTCAACACTTCACCATCTTCATCACTAATCTCCCATCTCCACAATGTTCTAACACATGGGTCAGAGTTTCCATACAGGTGCACACATTCTTCTTCTTCTTCTTCTACTTCTTCTTCTTCTTATTCTGTCATTCAGCTTCGCTACTGTTGAAGTAGCAACCCCATAATTGTATCATTTAAACCATGGACCAGCTGATTGCACTGAAGCTTGTGCAAAAATGTGACAAATGCTACTTGCAGGTACTTAGAGAGCCTGTGAAAGCCCTTTGTGATGCTATTTATATCAGTTCTCTGTCACTTTTGGGATGCAACATGTACCAGCCACACTCTCAAAACATATACCAGCAGGTCTAGTTAAGGACGACACATTTTGTGTTACTTTCAACACAATCAGAGTGTTAGCATATTTAACACATGCTGTGTGTCAAATATTTCCACAAAAAGATGTGTTAAAAATAGCAGATAAAATAACAAATGTGTCCTTTACACTCTTCTTTTTTTCCCTGAAATTATCCTAAATTTATTGAAATCATCAAGACATTTGACAGATGTAACATGTAGTTTTAATCATAAAGTATTCACACATTGTGTAAACTCTTGTCAAAAGCAAAATAATTTCTCTTCTTTTTCACAAAGAGCACAATCTCCCCAAAGAGACAATCTCTTCCTAAATCACATTTTAAAGCAAGTACAGAACCAGTTCTATATAGACAAAAGTAAAATATGTACATATATAGAATATATGTACATATAAAATAAAAACGTGTATGTTAAAAGATAGTAAATCTATTAGAAACTGAACAAATTCATATAGTGACATATGTCCAGCCCATATCAATATGATATGTATGTTTATGTATGTATACTTATATTTCATATATATATTATATATATATATATAATATATAATATATATATATATATTCAAGAAAAGAATACATTTAAGTGCTGTTATAAGTATTGATCTTTTACTGATTTCATGTATTCTATAATCCATTTTAACTTATTTTGATTATTTATTTATTTTCTATTTTTATGTTACTATTTTATTATTGTTCTTATATTCAATTGTAATTTATAAATTTGTTTTATGTTCATTTTATGTATTTTAATGTGATGCACTTGGTGCATGTCATTTCTTTGTTGTGGCTATACAAGTTTATTATTATTAATATTATATAAACATATATATTTTATATGTATGTTTTTTTATTAATCAAATTGCATATATAAATTATATATATATATATATAAATAAACATACCAGCATATGGTTGCAACATGTTACACCATATACAAATTCATCATGTAGATATTTTTAAAATCTGTACATACACAAATTTCTTTCTATAAGCATTTTATTTAGACCTATGTTATAAACTTGTATCTTCATATATCCAGAGGCTGTATATATGTGATAATAATATATCCTCTTATAGATGACATAGATGGCAGATGGCAACATCACTCTTGATACAGGGACATATATGACATATAATACATTTCTGAATGATTATGAGCTCACAGACAGAGGGAGTTACATGTACCGTGCTGCAGGTGCTGATATCCAAGCACAAGTGTTTTCCAGTTTTCATTGAACAGATCAGTGGAAAGGTGTTTGGGTTAATCATTTCTTTCATCAGTGGATCACTAAATTTCCAACTGAACATACTTTGAACTTTATTCTCATAAGCCAAAGTCTTACACACAGTATGAGCACGCCTTTTTAGGGGACCAATGCTTACTCTCAAATCTCATATCTTCAAAAGTGGGTCAACCTTTATCATCGTGTGCCAACAGTGAGTCATAAAATGTGTCATAAGATGTTTCAGGTTGAGCAGCCTGTCTGAATAAAGACTCTTGAACAAATTATGGTGATCTATAACCAGCTGCTTTAAAAAGACAGACAGTCATTTTGCTAGCAACTGGGGCAAGTAAGATGCTGCATATTTCTCTGAGGAGGAGGAAAGGTAGAAAGAGAAAGAGGTACCACATCTGACTAGATGCTTGTTTTATGGGATTGTCTGATGTTCTCAAGTAAAGAATGACACTAGATTTGTTTTTCCTCAATTGCATAACTGTAATCAAAGCTTACCAGTCTGTCATTGAACAGCTCTTAGGTGTACAGCTTTTCATCATAGATCAAACATCAATTTTACTGCAACTAGAGCCACACCCTCTGAAATGTCATTCATAATGTCTACACAAATGTTTTGGGTCACATGAAAGTAATTGAGTGGGTTGAAACAGGAATCATCTTTTATACCAGTCGGATTGTTGAGCGCCACATGTTCTTTATCCTCTTAAAATCCACCTATCTTAACCCAATTTGCTTACATTTGCATATTTAAATGTAAAAAGAAGAACTGTGAAGCCAAAATGCATTTATGAGAAATCATTTGAAAGGTAACATCTTCTAATTTCTGAAAATCCAAAGGAGAGAGATGGTTGAAATGCAGAGAGAAGTCACTTGATAGTCTGCTATAGACTTCTCATGAGAATCTTCATAACTTGGAATACTTTTATGAAAACACCCTTTTGATTTTTGTGATCTATGGACCCTTAGAGGCTAAAGAATGGACAGACAACAAGACTTCTAAACCTCCTCAATGGTGGGGAGTCACCACAGCTTCACTGGTTTTGCTGGTACACAATGCTGGTAGAGCTTAATAGATAATGTTTATGTGCTTATGGTTAGTCCAAAATAAACTGAATATTTGAATTCTGGAGCTTCTAACCAATATAATGAGATATAGTCAGCCTTTATTGACAAAAGTTCAAGCATCTACTTTTTCAGAACATGTTCAGAACATTCAAACAGGACTGCCAACAGGCCATTGGGCCTCGGAGCTGGTATGAGGTTAAAGTTGACTTTATTAGGAAACTCCTGGTGATTATCATCAAACACACACTGGGCAGCATGTTTGCCAGTCAGACAGAAATGGAAAAATTTGTTGGCTGAGAGGCTTTCTGAAATCCCTCTATGTGAATGACAAGAAAGATTATCAGTGGTCAAGAGGCAGATGGTAGCATGGAGCAGAGAACTCTGACCCTCTATTCCTTCCAAGAGATTGAATGTCATCCAACAAAGGTTCTAATATTTTGCCAAAGCCACATACTTCTCTGTCGAGGTGTATGTTTGCAAAAGAGAGAGATGAAGTTTATCAAGCAAAAATAAACAGCTCCCAAAGGACTGGATGTTTCCAAGTCATCAAAATTAAGTTGAATTTGTAGGGCTCCTGTTGTGTATGTATGGTAATGTATGGTTTGCAAACTGTGTGCCATCACAATAATCATACATTATCATCTACACCTTAGTTAGAGAGGTGTGGATGGTAGAGAGACTTAGAGAGCTTTGCATCTTTTCATTTCCGAGGAGAAACTTCATGGTTTTAATAATGGAGAGACACTGGCAAATGTTACTCCTGCTTTCTTGCCTTGTCACATCTGAACCCTAAGAAGATCTTTCTCTGATTTCTGTTCATTTTGTTGGGAGTATCCACCTCTGAAAACACGTTTCAAACTCCTGCATCAAAGTTTGGTTATATGTGTCATCATCTTTCTATATAGAATGGCTATTAATCACAGATGCAGTTTTATCCTTTCAAGAATCCAATGTCTTGTGCAGTAGCTCTTTGGTTCGTGCTTTTTTGAACATCAGTTGGAATTGGAAGTGGAATTTGATGCATAACAGATTTTGGCACCAAATGAAGTTTCACAATCACTGTGGTCTGAAAAGTTAAGATTCATTGGGGGTTCCATATCAGAGTCCAGATTGGTTCATAGCGTTAGAGTTAGATGGCGTAGAAACGTCTTCTATCGTCTTTTGACCATTTGCTCAAAATGAACAGGGTTTGCAGCTTGAATGTGTTCCTGTAGTGGCGATAATTAATATAAAGATAAATTGAAGCACGAATTGTCATGTATTAAGATATAGGGGATTTTATATAGTTTTATATAGTGGGATTTTAATAATTTGTTTATTGATTGTTTGCACATTTATAATTGCATGGGTCAAGTGTTACACAGCTGGGAAAGGGCTGATGACAGGCGATTTTTGACTCAGTAGTGGTTTAATTTGATTAATCATTTAGACAAACAGAAGTACCATCAGCATGGAAGGTGGCCATAGTTACTCATAGTTACAAATATGGCAAACTATCAGCTAATCAGCATTCTTCCACTTATATATAAGATTGCTGAGAAGTTGGTTGCCAATCTATTAACTTAACATCTAAATAAAAATGTCACACCTTTGCATACCATGCAATTTGTGCTTCAAACCCACCACTCCACAAAATCAGCAAACTGTGTTTTCCTAGAAAAGTCCAATATATAGATAAACTAGATAAGAAGGACTATGTTGGTGCTGTCCTTTTGGAGTTAAAAAAGGCCATTGATACTATTACAGTTACTCTATCCAAATTAACACATTTAAGTTTTTCTGAAGATGTAATGGGTGTTGGTAGGACCCAGTTGGAGTCGGAGCTGGAGAACGCCAAACAGCCACAGGGACAGGCAGACGGGAACCAGGAAGTGCACAGGCAGAACTTATGGTCGGGTACAGAAGGCTGAGGCGTTTACAGAGGCAGAGAAGAGGCAGGATGATCAGAGACGAGCAAAGTTGATACCAGGAAGTCAGTCCGGAGATGAACGCTGGAAAGTCTTGCATGAGTACAGAGAATAATTTGGCAATGAGTGAGTGGACCAATGCTGCTTAAATACTTAAATACTGGCTTGAGTGGAGATGGAGTGCAGCTGGGAGCAATAGTTGAGGACGGTGAGGCTGATGAGGAGGTGTGGCAGAGTGGAGAGTGAGACGGAGGCGGGGTGAGTGGAAGAACACTGAAGCAGCAGGTAAGAAGCAGAGCAGGCTGTGATAGAGGAAGCTATCATATGGATGAAATAAAATCATATAAGCCCAATAGAAAGCAATATGAGTGTGTTGATGGCACATTATTTACAGTTACATTACTAGGTAATGACTTACCTAATGCATGTCCAGACATGAAGATTCAAATGTATGCTGATGATGCTGCAATCTTAACATGTGCTCAAGACAGCCAAGAAGCGTCATTACTTCTTACATCTGCAATGAGCCATGCGCAGGACTGCTTACTAAATGTTGTCTCTTATTGAATACCTAAAAAAGGTGTGTATGATGTTCACAAAACAACATGTAAAGGTGACACATTCCAATGTGTTCCTAAAAGGTTGACATTGTACATAACTTCAAGTATCTGGGGGTTACACTGAATTCCACATTATCCTTTAAAAGTCTTAATTTCTTAAGTCTTAATGCTAAGGTCTCAGTTAATGCTGCGAGAAAGATTCTACACTCATTGATTTTTTTACACCTTGAGTATTGCTTTACCAGCCGGTCATTTACAAGAGGAACAACATTCAAATCAACACTTTGAGAATTTAATAGATATTAAATATGCTTGTTTTATTTATAAGGTTTTGGATGGACTTAAACAGAGGGCTGACAGTGGCACTGGCACTAGGTGACCACTAGAGGGGATGGTGAAGTGCCTCATAGATTAACCACATTTGGACAAATTGTTCAATCAATCAATCAATCAATCAATCAAAAAAACACTGTGCAGTCAGTGTGTAGTTGTACTGTTTAAATGTGTTTATTTATGTAATATGTTTATAAGATATAATTTACAATTAGATATAATATAAATATTTATTATGCTTGTATATATGTTTGGTAGTGGTTTTATATAAATAGATATTTGAGGTTGTGAGTTAAGGTAAATATGTACAGTATGTGCTCAATTAACCATCCCAGCCTATTAAGTGACCAGACACCCTTATATAAGGCAGGCAGCTTGTGCATACAGATGGGCTGGAAGGTAAGAGGCAGAAGTGTGATACATGGTGCTATATAAAAAAATAAAAAGCTTTTCATGCTGAAAACGTCACCCAGGACTTGTACCTCTCCTCATTTGCCTCCTATGGCCGCTGGAGGTTTCTGACAGCTCCCTATTGAGATGTCTGGCATAAGAATAAAACAAGTTATGGTTCTTTGACAGTGGTTTGGAGCACATACAATTGTCAATAATCCTGTCCATCTGAAAATGCGTGGCCTTGCATCAGATGTCTGGAAATGTACATGGTAGTGTAACTTACAACACTGTCTGGAGCTTTGTGATAAGCTCCACAACTTTTGATCTCTTTCCACCTGAGATAGGCCTGTCATACACATACTCAAAGAAACTGAAGACTGATTCAAGCTGGGCAGGATGTACCATGCTTCAGACCCAGAACACTTTGAACAGCTTGTCAATGGCGCATATCAGACCCTCATCTTGAAGTGGGATGGTCTGTCATTGTTTGCCACAATGATGCACAGAGCTGTTATTGAGGTGTCCCAAACACACAAGCCTGGGCTGGTGGACTCCCACTGCTGCCTCAGGAGAATCTAGAAGGCTGTAAATGCTTGTTCCAGTCGAAGGGGAACAAGTACATCAAATAAAGGCGGCATGATATCAGTGTTTATAATCTGTGTTATCATATAATAGGGTTTTATTTTATCGTAATGCACAATTTGTTGTCTTCATTCATGACAATTAAACCAGATTTCACACAAAGTTTTGAAAATATTTAAGTTGAAAAAGTCCTAAATGTTGTTACATTTAATTACTTCCACATCACCCAGCTGTAATGTCAAAGCAAAATCCTTATCAATGTGTGTTGATACGTGAGATGGGATTTGCAGATAAGAAAAAGAAAAGTGTGGGATATTCAGAGTCAAGACCAGCTTCCCCACCGGTTTCATGTCCAAGATGTAAGATAGGGCCAATTTCACACCGCATCTGGTCCATCCTCTGGCCATCCCTGTCACAGCAGGAGGTAGATAGTGTGTGAGCATCTGAAGGGTTCTGAGGCAAAGTGACTTTGAGCAGAGAACAAAAAGAAAAGGCATCCATACAGTACAATTACTGATGCCACCTCAGACATCAGGTTGTCCAGTAAATTACCACAGCAGATAATTTGTGGCAAGCACAAATCAGTCAAATCAGTCTGACAAAATAGTCAGTCAATATAAGCACTGATTTTTTTTTTTTTCTAAATTGTTCAATAGCATGGTGTGGTTGGGAAGAGTCCCCATGGTTCCCCTCAGACACAATGTCTGTAATAAAAAAAGGCAGAGGACTATAGTGCCCACCAAATAGAAATTCAACAGGTTGACACATCATCTTATCTGATGAATGGAAGGTAACTTACCATCACTTCCCCCACTGGCAGGACACTGGGGTAATTTTCAAGAGCAGCCACTGTCAGTAGTTTTGGAAGGATATGTCAGAAGGAAGAGGTTTTACTACTTTGGAAGCATTTTCCCAAACTCTGCATCCAACTGAAAAGTAGTAAATAGTACAGCGATTACAGTAAAGGGGGACTATGGCCACCTTTAAATTCTTAAATTCCTATGACAGTCCAAAAATATTACTAAACATGATCAACTCTTTTTTGAGTGCTGGAAGTCTAGAACTGCTCCACAGACAACTGATAGGGAAAAATGTTATAGATGACACTGAGACCACCCAGGGTAATATTCTGAGTGTATGAGTAGATGTTCTGTCTTAGAGCTGAGATCACTACAATATCTTATGTGCTCCCTTGTGTCTCCACCCCCCCTGGTTTATCTGTGTGCATGTGTTTGTGTGTAGGTGCTGTGGGCGAAGCTTCCTCTACCTGGAGATTACCCACACCTGCGTTCCATTATCAGCCACAGTACAAGTACTCCAATCTTTTCTCCACTCATCGCCCCCTTCCTCAGTGGTAGCAATCTCTCGGCCAATTTCTTGTGTTAGTATTGATGTATTTACTAGTATTATTTCTCCTTTGTGAACTTTGTTGATGCCTGATTCTCCTGTTGTACCTCAGGACTCAAAACCCTCGTTCACCGAAGCTGCTGCCCAGCTGCCTGCTACATCTACCACTCTCCATTCATCAGCCTTCATCTCAATTCAAATCCCAGCTCCTGTCACCATCCCAATGCCCTCAAGTTCCTGAAGCAGCTCCTCCATGCCGCACCTTGCTTCACCACGCCACAAACCCTCTTGCTTTCAGAAGGAGTAGTTAATGTTCACAAGTACTGATTAAACTTTCCTAGCCCATGGAAATAACGAGCTGATATTTTTAATTTAGGTGGTGTACCCCTTTAATACTCAGATGGAACATCACTCACTGCGTCATTCAAGCATACAAATGACTACTAATGCTTGTTGTCTAGGTTCCAGATGTGCATCTTTACAAAGTGAGGGTACTGCTGAAAAATCTCAGCCACTGTTAGTGACTGGCTTGTGATCCAGAGGTTTCCCTCCTCTTCCTCGCCTGCAGTCACTTCCATTATTACACTGATGAACTGATACGAGCTGATGTTTCTGACAATATGAGTTCCCACAAATACTGAGAATAAAAATGACATTTTTGGTTAAATGAAAATTATTTGGGGAGGATTCCCACATAGACAATAACATTGATTTATCATCATACTGTATATCAAGTAAAAATGACTTGATGACTTGGAAAAATCATATCCTCTAAAACTAAGATCTCCAATCTCATCCTAACTAATCTCAAGTATCAGGCGGCCAATGTACGAATTACATTTTACTGCAAGACATCAATTTACACTCTCAAATCCTTCATTTTCCTTGTGTATCTTGATCTCCAGTGATGGGAAGATTGTTATTATGCAAACATCTGCCTGTCAGCATTTGAAGGGTAACTGAGGAAAATGAAGGATTTTGAAGCCAGAAAAAAAAATACAATATATAAATTTTGTGTTACTGTGCATTCATGAGTCAATTATACCTTAAACACCTTCCTTGCAATGACTTTGTTCACTCTAAATGGTCACATTAATTTCCATGAATATGTCCTGCACCATTTCAGAAGGAATTAAATACTATATTTAATTGTAGCCAATGATTTGCATGGTTTGATAGAAAAGAAAGGTCTTTATATTCATAATATCAAATAAGATGAAACATTAAGAATTAACTCACATTCCTTTTCACTCCACCGGATCGCTGAGATCTATCTTCACAGGAAGTTTTTTCTGGGTGGACAGTGTTCTTGATTTTTGATATTCAGCTAACACACTCTCACTGAGCGCTGTCAGACTGGCTGCATCAAATCTGTGCCCACCATGAATTTGTCCTTGACCATTTTGGGAAAGCAGATGACAGAGAACGTATTCCATCACCACCACCACCCCACCCCACCCCACCCCACCACCCCCACCCCCGTATCAGCCAGTATCTGATACTAGTATCACTGCATCTTCAGTAGACACATACCTCCAGCTAACCAGTTGGACTGGTGTGTAGCTGCACTGGGATTGAACTGTTCAGCCTTTAAAAGCAAACAACGTCACTGCTTGAACAAGAGCCATACTAATTGAGACGACATTGTTTACAGTAACACAATCGCAGTGAGGCACATAAGATCCAACATTCCATATGCAAATATAATATATGTACATGTATTGAATTTCCATATGTGACATATACTGTATAATAAAAGTACATATGTCAAAATTATATATGGAGCATATTAGAAATTGGAATGGAATTTTATATATTGACATATATGTTTAGCCCATACAAATATGTATGTTTATGTACATATGCTTATATTGTTGACATATGTTATTATATAAATATATATCCATCCTTAAGCCTGTCACTATATGTTGATATTATAAACAGTAGGGTCGAAAAGTCTGAGACCATTGCCCCTGAATAGGAAGATAATCATGTTTAAAATTAATGAGAAACTAATAAGAAAAACATATATAAACATATAGATTTTTTATATCTATGTTGTTTTGATAAACTTGAATATATATAATAAATATATATCATTAACATATATGGTTGCAACATGTTACCATACCATGTAGAAATTCATCATAAAGATATTTTAAATATATGTACTTACAAATTTGACTATTGGTATTTCATATATGTTATAAACCTAGATATAACAAACCTAGATCTTGATATATACATATATGTGATAATGCCCAGTATCTGATACTAGTGTCTACACATCTCTCAGACCAGCTGCATCTGTACTTCTGTGCTTGAAAATGATGTCACTGATTGAACAGGAACAATGTGTAAATCTCAAATATGTGTTTACAGCTGCACCAACACAAAGTCGACGGGGTCACGATCCTGTCTGTACAAGTTGACTGAGGCTTCAAAGACATTTACTCCACAGAGCACGCAGAGTAGATTTCTGTGAGCCACTGTCACTTTGTACAGACAGGAGCGCACAGTGCATGTGCACAGCCCTGGCTCTGTAAATGGGAAATAGGCAAAGTGGGTCAGACCATGTAACAGGCACACAGAGAAAGCCGGTAAAAACCTTAACAACTTCACAGATGTTTTGACAGTCCAGTGGCCCACCAGGATTTGCCCCAGTAGTTCCCATGTCCAATCTGACTATGGTGGAGAGCTGAAAGGCATGAAGACGCATGCAGAGGTTGCCCTGTCTTTGCTTAACATTAGCTTTGCCAATAGGTCAGTATTGCTTTGTCAGTTAGCACCTTTGTGCACCTCCAGTAACGTGCATGAACATTCAACTTACTTTCTAGTTTGCCTAGTTATGCCATTGGTGTGATGTTATCTAGGGTCGGACTGAAACAATAATTCAGCCTGGGAATTTGACTGATTCCAGGCCACCCTGTTCATGCAAACCACCAGAGTGCTCATTGTGTGGTTTTATAGCCACAGAGATCTAAAAACACAAGTTTACTAGCACTGTGGATTTATTTGGTTGGATGCATAATTGGAAATGCTATACCAGATAATGTTTCCTTCCTTGTTAGCTTAGCTCCGTCACTGTAGATTTGTATAAAACGATCTAAACTAACTCTTGCTAGGTTTTACTCCATTGTGTTTTAGACACTGTGTTTGAGTGTATAGTGTTTTGTTTGATGTTTTATATGATAA
Organism: Seriola dumerili; assembly: GCF_002260705.1. NCBI lineage: Eukaryota > Metazoa > Chordata > Actinopteri > Carangiformes > Carangidae > Seriola > Seriola dumerili. The sequence goes on from NW_019174900.1 coordinate 1,474,547, forward strand.
GGTTTGTTTTTCTTCAGCTGTGAGAAAGGGTATCAACTCCTCCACTGTCTAAGTAGGGCTGTAATGATAACAACATAATTGCAATAGTGCGGTCATCACCACAACTACCAACAACTAGAACAAGCAACTCTCAAAAGGAACAGAGAAGATATCATTCCAAAATCAAAATCTTTCAACATCATTTTAATTGGGAAACATGACCATCTCATAATCTTATGTAGTGGTGTAATATATAGTACAGCCTCTAGGGGCATGTGCAGGGGGCATGTCAATCATATACACTCATTATCTCTACATTAAAAAATCTCCCTGTGTATCCTCTGGCTGAGGCTCATTACAGGGTCAGAGGTGAGGGACTGAAGCTTCCTCCCTGTCTCTTCTCCACTAGGAGCATCCCCAATGATGACAGCTGATTTTTAGATTCAGAGGAGTAAGTGGGGAGGATGGTGGATAAGACACACTGGTCAAATGGAATGCATCGAGCCACACACTATTTTCAGTCTTTGAGAACTTTTTTTTTTTTAATTGCAAATGCAACAGTGGTAATTACTGCAAGTAGAAAGGATGCAGGCTTTACCCGAACACTGGTGAGATCAACTATCATTCTGCAGCTTCGCTCCCATGTGCCACCATCAGGACAAGGATNTTTTCAGTCTTTGAGAACTTTTTTTTTTTTAATTGCAAATGCAACAGTGGTAATTACTGCAAGTAGAAAGGATGCAGGCTTTACCCGAACACTGGTGAGATCAACTATCATTCTGCAGCTTCGCTCCCATGTGCCACCATCAGGACAAGGATAAGACACCCTTTTACCATGCCTGCAGCTTCATATTCAGCTATATATATATATTTACTGTCTTTATAGCATATGTATCAGCTTTTTGTCTATTTTATTTTTCATGTGTGCAATATGGTTTTTCATCTTTATGGTGATGATTTCAAGTGGCAGCTGCTTCACATTGAGGTGCTGATGACATTCCTGTATTTAAAACCCTGTGGGGCCCTTTATAGTGAGAGCAGCAAGAGCTGAAATGTGTCTGCCAAGAAATATTGAAATGTTTCTCAAGAATACAATCATCTGAAATTTCTTCACAGTGTCTTCCAAGTCCAAGTTTTTTTATACAACACGGGCAAGTCATTGCATGCAAACGCACACACAGACAAATGAAGGCGGCTGGTGGTTTTCCGGGCTTCGTGCATGAACACAAAGCATTTGCATTGGGTCACCGCCGGCACTGGTCAACAGTTGTGCACGGTCAGGAGGAAGCTGGGTTACAGAGAGGCATATATTTGACTAAACAATAACCCCCTCTCCACAGCCGAGGTGCAGCTATGCAGACATTATCCAGCATGCATTGATGTAGAAGGAAAATACAAACATC
>NW_019174900.1:1482153-1506358 GCF_002260705.1 Seriola dumerili
AAACCTAGATCTTGATATATACATATATGTGATAATGCCCAGTATCTGATACTAGTGTCTACACATCTCTCAGACCAGCTGCATCTGTACTTCTGTGCTTGAAAATGATGTCACTGATTGAACAGGAACAATGTGTAAATCTCAAATATGTGTTTACAGCTGCACCAACACAAAGTCGACGGGGTCACGATCCTGTCTGTACAAGTTGACTGAGGCTTCAAAGACATTTACTCCACAGAGCACGCAGAGTAGATTTCTGTGAGCCACTGTCACTTTGTACAGACAGGAGCGCACAGTGCATGTGCACAGCCCTGGCTCTGTAAATGGGAAATAGGCAAAGTGGGTCAGACCATGTAACAGGCACACAGAGAAAGCCGGTAAAAACCTTAACAACTTCACAGATGTTTTGACAGTCCAGTGGCCCACCAGGATTTGCCCCAGTAGTTCCCATGCCCAATCTGACTATGGTGGAGAGCTGAAAGGCATGAAGACGCATGCAGAGGTTGCCCTGTCTTTGCTTAACATTAGCTTTGCCAATAGGTCAGTATTGCTTTGTCAGTTAGCACCTTTGTGCACCTCCAGTAACGTGCATGAACATTCAACTTACTTTCTAGTTTGCCTAGTTATGCCATTGGTGTGATGTTATCTAGGGTCGGACTGAAACAATAATTCAGCCTGGGAATTTGACTGATTCCAGGCCACCCTGTTCATGCAAACCACCAGAGTGCTCATTGTGTGGTTTTATAGCCACAGAGATCTAAAAACACAAGTTTACTAGCACTGTGGATTTATTTGGTTGGATGCATAATTGGAAATGCTATACCAGATAATGTTTCCTTCCTTGTTAGCTTAGCTCCGTCACTGTAGATTTGTATAAAACGATCTAAACTAACTCTTGCTAGGTTTTACTCCATTGTGTTTTGGACACTGTGTTTGAGTGTATAGTGTTTTGTTTGATGTTTTATATGATAAGGTTTGTTTTTCTTCAGCTGTGAGAAAGGGTATCAACTCCTCCACTGTCTAAGTAGGGCTGTAATGATAACAACATAATTGCAATAGTGCGGTCATCACCACAACTACCAACAACTAGAACAAGCAACTCTCAAAAGGAACAGAGAAGATATCATTCCAAAATCAAAATCTTTCAACATCATTTTAATTGGGAAACATGACCATCTCATAATCTTATGTAGTGGTGTAATATATAGTACAGCCTCTAGGGGCATGTGCAGGGGGCATATCAATCATATACACTCATTATCTCTACATTAAAAAATCTCCCTGTGTATCCTCTGGCTGAGGCTCATTACAGGGTCAGAGGTGAGGGACTGAAGCTTCCTCCCTGTCTCTTCTCCACTAGGAGCATCCCCAATGATGACAGCTGATTTTTAGATTCAGAGGAGTAAGTGGGGAGGATGGTGGATAAGACACACTGGTCAAATGGAATGCATCGAGCCACACACTATTTTCAGTCTTTGAGAACTTTTTTTTTTTTAATTGCAAATGCAACAGTGGTAATTACTGCAAGTAGAAAGGATGCAGGCTTTACCCGAACCCTGGTGAGATCAACTATCATTCTGCAGCTTCGCTCCCATGTGCCACCATCAGGACAAGGATAAGACACCCTTTTACCATGCCTGCAGCTTCATATTCAGCTATATATATATATTTACTGTCTTTATAGCATATGTATCAGCTTTTTGTCTATTTTATTTTTCATGTGTGCAATATGGTTTTTCATCTTTATGGTGATGATTTCAAGTGGCAGCTGCTTCACGTTGAGGTGCTGATGACATTCCTGTATTTAAAACCCTGTGGGGCCCTTTATAGTGAGAGCAGCAAGAGCTGAAATGTGTCTGCCAAGAAATATTGAAATGTTTCTCAAGAATACAATCATCTGAAATTTCTTCACAGTGTCTTCCAAGTCCAAGTTTTTTTATACAACACGGGCAAGTCATTGCATGCAAACGCACACACAGACAAATAGTTGGACTGGTGTGTAGCTGCACTGGGATTGAACTGTTCAGCCTTTAAAAGCAAACAACGTCACTGCTTGAACAAGAGCCATACTAATTGAGACGACATTGTTTACAGTAACACAATCGCAGTGAGGCACATAAGATCCAACATTCCATATGCAAATATAATATATGTACATGTATTGAATTTCCATATGTGACATATACTGTATAATAAAAGTACATATGTCAAAATTATATATGGAGCATATTAGAAATTGGAATGGAATTTTATATATTGACATATATGTTTAGCCCATACAAATATGTATGTTTATGTACATATGCTTATATTGTTGACATATGTTATTATATAAATATATATCCATCCTTAAGCCTGTCACTATATGTTGATATTATAAACAGTAGGGTCGAAAAGTCTGAGACCATTGCCCCTGAATAGGAAGATAATCATGTTTAAAATTAATGAGAAACTAATAAGAAAAACATATATAAACATATAGATTTTTTATATCTATGTTGTTTTGATAAACTTGAATATATATAATAAATATATATCATTAACATATATGGTTGCAACATGTTACCATACCATGTAGAAATTCATCATAAAGATATTTTAAATATATGTACTTACAAATTTGACTATTGGTATTTCATATATGTTATAAACCTAGATCTTGATATATACATATATGTGATAATGCCCAGTATCTGATACTAGTGTCTACACATCTCTCAGACCAGCTGCATCTGTACTTCTGTGCTTGAAAATGATGTCACTGATTGAACAGGAACAATGTGTAAATCTCAAATATGTGTTTACAGCTGCACCAACACAAAGTCGACGGGGTCACGATCCTGTCTGTACAAGTTGACTGAGGCTTCAAAGACATTTACTCCACAGAGCACGCAGAGTAGATTTCTGTGAGCCACTGTCACTTTGTACAGACAGGAGCGCACAGTGCATGTGCACAGCCCTGGCTCTGTAAATGGGAAATAGGCAAAGTGGGTCAGACCATGTAACAGGCACACAGAGAAAGCCGGTAAAAACCTTAACAACTTCACAGATGTTTTGACAGTCCAGTGGCCCACCAGGATTTGCCCCAGTAGTTCCCATGCCCAATCTGACTATGGTGGAGAGCTGAAAGGCATGAAGACGCATGCAGAGGTTGCCCTGTCTTTGCTTAACATTAGCTTTGCCAATAGGTCAGTATTGCTTTGTCAGTTAGCACCTTTGTGCACCTCCAGTAACGTGCATGAACATTCAACTTACTTTCTAGTTTGCCTAGTTATGCCATTGGTGTGATGTTATCTAGGGTCGGACTGAAACAATAATTCAGCCTGGGAATTTGACTGATTCCAGGCCACCCTGTTCATGCAAACCACCAGAGTGCTCATTGTGTGGTTTTATAGCCACAGAGATCTAAAAACACAAGTTTACTAGCACTGTGGATTTATTTGGTTGGATGCATAATTGGAAATGCTATACCAGATAATGTTTCCTTCCTTGTTAGCTTAGCTCCGTCACTGTAGATTTGTATAAAACGATCTAAACTAACTCTTGCTAGGTTTTACTCCATTGTGTTTTAGACACTGTGTTTGAGTGTATAGTGTTTTGTTTGATGTTTTATATGATAAGGTTTGTTTTTCTTCAGCTGTGAGAAAGGGTATCAACTCCTCCACTGTCTAAGTAGGGCTGTAATGATAACAACATAATTGCAATAGTGCGGTCATCACCACAACTACCAACAACTAGAACAAGCAACTCTCAAAAGGAACAGAGAAGATATCATTCCGAAATCAAAATCTTTCAACATCATTTTAATTGGGAAACATGACCATCTCATAATCTTATGTAGTGGTGTAATATATAGTACAGCCTCTAGGGGCATGTGCAGGGGGCATATCAATCATATACACTCATTATCTCTACATTAAAAAATCTCCCTGTGTATCCTCTGGCTGAGGCTCATTACAGGGTCAGAGGTGAGGGACTGAAGCTTCCTCCCTGTCTCTTCTCCACTAGGAGCATCCCCAATGATGACAGCTGATTTTTAGATTCAGAGGAGTAAGTGGGGAGGATGGTGGATAAGACACACTGGTCAAATGGAATGCATCGAGCCACACACTATTTTCAGTCTTTGAGAACTTTTTTTTTTTTAATTGCAAATGCAACAGTGGTAATTACTGCAAGTAGAAAGGATGCAGGCTTTACCCGAACACTGGTGAGATCAACTATCATTCTGCAGCTTCGCTCCCATGTGCCACCATCAGGACAAGGATAAGACACCCTTTTACCATGCCTGCAGCTTCATATTCAGCTATATATATATATTTACTGTCTTTATAGCATATGTATCAGCTTTTTGTCTATTTTATTTTTCATGTGTGCAATATGGTTTTTCATCTTTATGGTGATGATTTCAAGTGGCAGCTGCTTCACATTGAGGTGCTGATGACATTCCTGTATTTAAAACCCTGTGGGGCCCTTTATAGTGAGAGCAGCAAGAGCTGAAATGTGTCTGCCAAGAAATATTGAAATGTTTCTCAAGAATACAATCATCTGAAATTTCTTCACAGTGTCTTCCAAGTCCAAGTTTTTTTATACAACACGGGCAAGTCATTGCATGCAAACGCACACACAGACAAATGAAGGTGGCTGGTGGTTTTCCGGGCTTCGTGCATGAACACAAAGCATTTGCATTGGGTCACCGCCGGCACTGGTCAACAGTTGTGCACGGTCAGGAGGAAGCTGGGTTACAGAGAGGCATATATTTGACTAAACAATAACCCCCTCTCCACAGCCGAGGTGCAGCTATGCAGACATTATCCAGCCTGCATTGATGTAGAAGGAAAATACAAACATCGCATGGTGCAGACACAGAGCACCCACACAAAGCAAAACACAGGGATATATTCAGCACACTGTCCATCATTTGTGCTGCCACAGGGCCACTTTAATGTTCAGGCTTCTCATTGCATCTTGAGTTGACAAAGTAACGTCAAGGTTCATTTGCGCGCCTGTTCTGATTATCATATCACATCATTCTCATTAGCAAACTGACCAAACTTAGACCCTTTGCAGTGTTGCAGTGTCTTTGAGCTCACTGTGTATCATTAAGCACTTCACTACAGAAAACTTCTGAGCAGGCTTAGAATGATTTCTGCCATTAATACATAGCAACTCCTGAGATTATGTTTATGCACAACAATGCTGCAGGGATGACATATATTTGTAGTCCAGCACAGAAATTAGTGTTGGACTACAACTTGACAAAAAGCCAATAAGACTTTTACATTGGCTTTCGAATTACAGCAAGTGACAAACAACAGTTTATGATCCTGACAGGTTTTGTTCAGCAGGATAATCTCCACTAATGAACACCACTTTGATGGTTTCTGAAGGTTAAAATACAATCACCAGGAGTAAAAAGCTAATGTTAGGCTATAAACCAATGACACCACAGTCACATGACTTCACCGTCACCACCACTGAACTTCAACTTGTAGTTTGATTTAGCTCTGACCTCTTCTACAAAAGTCTTTCCTCTTGTAAAGTTAGTAGCAGTTTGTAAGAGCGCCAGTATAAAGACAGCGAGGCTGTAAAGGTGGACCGGTGAGTGCATCAGTTTTCATGTTCGGCCTCATGACCTTTAACATCCCCGACAACCTCTGTAGTCTCATTTAGACACTAGTTAGCAACCGGCCCTTTTTAAGAGACATAAAAGCTTAAAGAACTCACGACTGCAGTATTTATTGATGTATTTTATGTTGTAGAATAAAAGGTGAAAAATGTCTTGACCACAGACCTTTTTTCAGTCATCTCACCAAAAACACAATTCAGAAAACTCAGAGACTTTGGGATGAGGGGAGCGGAAGTGCTAAAACACTAACTGAATCCTGGGTTTTAGGACTCGTTCCTGCAGCACTCTATGCCAACACTGAGCATGGCAACACACTCACAATGAAAAATGTCAACATGCCTATGTTTAGCAGGTAAAATGTTTTAGTCGTAGCATCTTAGCATGAAGACAGTTGCAGCTGAGGCTGTACTTGAACCCACAACAACAGCTAAAGAGCCTGCTTTTACTAGTCATATGTTTTAACTAGCTTATGCCATACCTACAATGTGACTATACCGTGGGAAGAAACAGCAGTTGGATAAGGGTGGTAGTGGTGAAGACCACTGGTTAGGGTCCTTGGTGATGAAAGTGTTGACGGATGCTTTGGAAGTTTCTTAAAGTACTGCGAGCTTTCAGCCCTGATCCCGTGTCTGCGGCAGAGTTTAGCTCCACCCAGAGTGGATTTAGAGAGAGAGTCACAACATCTCCATTGACGAATAGGACAGTTTTTTTTTTTCCTGTGGAGACATCAAATACTTCCAAACATCTGGGAGCTTGTAGCAGAGTCAAAATTACTTTTATCACATTCAACAGTGAACATCCACCCTCTCAGTTTGTTGGTGCACCCAAGAAATATAAAGACTAGAATGCACAATGCACACAGACCAAGACACTGATACTATATTCATATTAAGTATTCTATATTGTAGGGTTATTATAGATATCAAATGGAAGTCAGTTACTCAATGTGGTATATGTGAAGATGTCTTTCTGACAATTTTTAATTGAGTGGTCTATCTTTTACTTCTTGCTGACCAAATAAATGACTATACTTTTGATAAAAATGTGCCTCATTGTCTGATACTGATCCTGTTTGTCTGTAAAACTGTTGGAGTGACACAGCTTCGGCTAAAGATTGAAGAACAGGCACCGTCCCTAGAAACATCTGTAGAGATCATTAATTAAACCCGAGTACCACCAAGTAAATAAGCTCTTAAAGGTCACATTAACTCATCATTACATTGCTGAGCTTAATGGCATCAGTAAAGTATAATTGTATGATATTACAATTCATTAGTAGCATAGTGGTAATGTCTTTGTACATAGGTTATTTTATAATTCACATTCATAACTATGCCATCCAATCAAATGGATGAAAGTCATTACGATTACAATGAGATGTGATACCAGCTATCACAGCAGATGGAGTAGCCTAGGGTACAGTGTCACTCTAATCTGCCTCTTCCATAAATAATAATTCTGTACTACAAATATTTAATATTTCAAATATCAATCATTGATTTACAATTCATTCCTGAAATTCCCTATGAAACTATTCAAAGCTGAGTCTATGAACTTGTAACTCCCTTATCTATAGGGCTCTCCAAGACAACAGTCAACACAAAGTGATGACTATGTCATTGGAAGTGGATAGAGAAGTGGTTAAGATCACTGCCTGGAAGCAACTGTTCAGTGAATTGAAGGGAAAGGTAATAATTGTAGTGAAATGACATAAATAAAGAGAGAAGCTTTGCTGGAAGTTATTCAAAATACTACAGGCTTTGGCAATACATCCCTGGCCCTGTGGCAGCAGCAGCAGAACTTAGCCCCACCCCCACAGGCGCAATGACCATGACCCCAGTGACACTCACTACGCCCCAGTTCCTTTCTTTGATGCTTGTGCCTTGGTAACCCCAATTCATTACAGTCCTCCATCTTGAAGGCCATTGTGAAGCTCTAATTTCTGCTCAGAGAAGAAAGAACGGACGAGCGAGGGAGTTAGTAATTGGACACTGCGGCTGATGACTGCAGCATCACAACATCACTGCAGTTTTATGGACAAACAGAACTAACTCAAGTGTAATATTCCCAGGGTTTTAGATTTGATGTTTTCTGATTCACCATCAAAGTTCAAAATAACGGATAGTCTTATGTGTGTAGGTCTGATTGTTATCTAAAAGAACAATAACTGTCTTCATTCTTCGGAAAGATTTTCTTTTTGTCATCTGTTATTTTAATGTTTAATGTGTATAATGAATAATATTATAGGCATGGAGAGGAGGGGAGTGTGTTGTCTTTTGGAAATAAACACAATCAGTCACATGCGAGGCTACAAATCCTTGTTTGTTTTCATTTATGTCTTGCATTAAACTAGTTTCTACCCAACAGAGTGCATGTTCACATTCGTTGGTTGCGAATGGATACAATCAGTTCAACATTCACCAAGAACACGAGCATGTTCAATGAACTCATTCATAGTGAGACTGCTGAAATTTCAGCTGAACTTTTGCAGAAGCTGCTGGAAACAGAGAATTAAAAAAAAACAAAACAAGGGAGACCATGAAGGCATCTGTGGAGCTGGAAAAGAGGTGGTCAGACATGGCAGGTTGGGGAAGAAAAAAAAATCACAGTGATCTTTTCGGCTTGCGCTATAAGAAAAGTAAATATAATGAGTAAATTGAACAATTTGTCCAATTCTGCTCTGTTAAAGAAACAGTCAGTAATAACAAGATAGGTACCAGGTTACAAATAAATAGAACTGACTCAGTGGTGTTTATATTCTCCACCTACTATACCCACTGCAGCTCCTTCACAAACGTTATGTTGAGTCACTCTCCAAAATATGTTGACAGAGTCAATGTAAATCTACAAGATTGTCGTTATTTGTCAACAGAACAGTTAGAAATGTCAGTGTCATTAGAGTACATGTGTACAGTACATAGATATACAGGGTGCCCATTCACTTTTCAGTTTAATATATCATTTTTTAAGCATTTCAATCACATTAGCCATCGGTGCCTTTAACAGAGCATAAGTGAATCCATCCGAACATGGACGACAAGAGACAAAGTCTGTTGAAAGACACACACAACAACATACAAGCACTGTAAAGGCAACTTTACAGTTGCTAAGAGAGCAGAATAAAGTTGTGTCGACTGCCCTGCCCAGTAAATCCTCCTTCATCAGGTTTAATAATGTTCAGAAATGTTGATTCATCTGTATGATCATTTTGGAGGCTGGTGTTTGTCCTGCTGTTGAACTAGACTGCATTATACAGAGAGCTCTTTCTGTCATAGAGCCCGCCCTCACTGAAGGAGGATGGACAAAATCATGTAAACACCTGTTGATGAAATGTAATATAATTCAACATCACCAGAAACTACTTTCTTCAGTTTCAACAAAAACCGAACATAACCTTCATTAAGGTGGAATTTATTGTCGAGCTGTATTAGACTGCATTAGTCTTATCAGTCTAATCAGTAATAGCCTTTATGTTGTCTTTATTCTGAACTTTACAAGGCCAATCATTTCATGCAGCTTACACTTACTGTGGGGCTACAAAATGTGACAGAATGAGTTCATTGAACAGAGGTGGGTTGTATCAAGTAACACTGACTTAAGTATCCCATTAGATATGGATAGAGAATAGAGAATTCCCTTCACTCTTGCAAGAAAAAAAACAGTACATTGACTAAAATTTTTACTACTTTTTTTTTTTTTTTCTAAATCCATATTAACTCTTTAGAATTAGTTCAGGGATATTTCAATGAAGTCAGGGCTCTGCTGATCCCAGCTCTGTCTTAGTCACTTTATCTGCATGTCAAGTGTCACCAGCAGTAGAATGGGATGAACCTACAATGAGAGATTAAAAAAAATATGTGGTTTCACTTTCGGTTCCCTCCTCAGTCAAAATATTGCTTCCAACAGCTTACGCTACACTATGCTCACTGTGGTTCTGCGTGCCCACTGTGCCACATTTGGCCATAGGGGAACCTAAGTGGTTCCCTCGTGTACATTCAGGCAGTTCATTTTTTTGTTGTGAAAATGAAAAAAAAAAAAAGAAATTTAAAAGGTTTTGTTTTAAACCAAAAACAGAAAGACAGAGTTTTTGTCTTTTTTTTATTTTCAGTATTAATAATGAATTAAAAACAAGGACATCAAATAGGAAGAAACGTCCAACTCTGGTCTTTGCAGATTCCTTTTTTTTTCATTTTTCCTTGTTGAGTCGAAGAATGAGGAGTGACAAGGAAGTAAAGGTAGATATTTCAAAATAAAAGCTAAGAGGATACCATGGCTATTCTATAAAGTTTAAAGTCATGCAAGCACAGACAAACAGACAGATATTTTGTTTTATAATTTTTATTTCCCTGGCATTGCCCATCAAAATTTGGAGTTAGATCCAAAATATCTGACTGTGATGTTTCTTCTTTGATGTCTGGTATAGGTTGAAACTCTGCAGACTCGACCTTTGCAGCTTCTAATGTGTACAATAGCCACATTATATGTAGTTATAGTTATTTTGCTCTCAACTAATAAATAAACAACCTAAATGCAGCCTACAGCAAATATGGTAATGATCAACAGCGCGTTAGCAGATTGACTTGTATGGCTTAGGACTGATGAATTTCAGTCATCAGCCAAGCTAGCGGTATTTAGCCAGTAGTAGTAAGCAGATAGCATGCTAACATTTGCAAATTAGCACTAAACAAGAGTACAGCTGAGTTTTACTTCAGATTCCTTTTTCCCCATTGTTTTTTTGTGGATTCCTAAAAACAAGATGTCATAATCCACCTGTTTTCTGCAATGCAAAAATGCAATTTAAACATTATTGATGTAAATATAGATGACAACTTCAAATTTTGTCCCATGCATACTCAAATGTGCAGGAGTGAATACTATGCAGGAGTGCTGCTGGGAAACACTGGCCAGCCTCAGGCCATATTGCCCCGGCAACAGATTACCCACCAACAGGTCACCTTCCTCTGAAAACAGATAAAACATAAACAAAAAAATATATATATAAATATATATATATATATATATATATATATCTGAGGCAGCTTCTGCAGACCCACATCACTGACTCTGTGTTTGTTTCTCTTTGTTTCTCTTTGTGTGTGTGTGTGTGTGTGTGTGTGTGTGTGTTTTCAGCTGGGAGGCAGGCCCATCCATACATATAGTGCTCTTTTCCTCCACACTCACCACATGGGTCAAAAGGATCTAATAAATCATAACTAAAAGGAATGAATTGGGTTTTTTTCACTGGGCTTTTGTCTGTTTTATTTAGGTGTATGAAGTAAGGAAGATAAGGAAGCCATCAGTCTCCCTATCCCTCCTGCACAGCTCAATTTGTTGGCAATGACACAGAAAAAAGGGAATGAGGAGAGAGAAAGAGCATAGCAGAGACAAAGAAGTGGATGTGGAAGTGTTTTTGTCCGTCTCTACTTTCTTTCTTTTTGTCTTTCTTTGGCAACAACATATAAGCACATCCCCTGCATCCAGGTAAGGTTGCCAGTTCAATCCCCACATCAGCTGGATAAATTCAAAAGAGCAGCATTTGGGCCTCCCTCATTACCACTGCTTTGTTTCCCTTGAGCCAAAGACAACATAGTCTTCCTCAACACACCTAAAAGACAAGTGTAAAGGGATCACAATTTGAAATTTAGTATTTACCTTCAAGTTACTAATCCCAGCTACTTTGACAATTTAAACTAGTACATGGATCTTGTTTTAAGATTATTTTGTCACACCTAACCAAAAAACTTTAGGTTTCTAAATTTAACCAAACCTTAAACGCACAGTATGTATGAATGACATCATAAAATACCTGGGGATCATGGGAGTTGTTGTCTTTACCACCATTTCTGTCAGATTCACCCAGGTAGGATTCCTTCAGTGTCAGTGGTTCAGGAGGTTTCTACCAGCAGCTGAATTATCCACCAAGGTCTCCTCCTCTCCACCACAAACAGACCTGGTGATTCTAACAGTTAAAAACACTGAATGAAGCAGTTTGACATTTAAAGTAAGTGTTTGAGCGACGCTGTACGGAGGACAAAGACTCAAGGAAGAGCTGGAGCTGAGATTGATGCTAACCTTTGTTCTGATTGTTTCTCTGATAACTTATGAAGCAGACGTTCAGCAGGTTTTTACCAGCAGCTGAATTATCCACAGAGGTGTCCTCCTCTCCATAACAAACACACCAGGGGATTAAAACTGGTAGGAACACCTAGAAAGCAGTTTACCTTTATAAATCAGAGATTCAGTGACGCTCTTCAGTGACACAGGACAGGACGTCTCCAGCAGCTGGGAGCTGAGCTGTCTAACATTTCCTCAGCTTGTTTCTCTGATAACTTCAGATCCAGACGTCCGACGACTAAAGTCCTTCATCTGGTTCAAATATAGAGTGAAAACCGCCAAGGTGTAAAATGTGTATGTGGCTTAAATATCTATAAATTTTGAGCTTCTGTCAGACAAACACACTGACACATGATCATAGAGGATATGATGTCATTGACAGCGACCAAATGACACGTACTGTTACCATGATTAAAATCACAGATTTCGCTGGTTTGAGAATTGATGGAAACATTTGGGAAACTGTAAGAATACATCTCAAAAAAATATGAAATAGGTTTAGTCATTTTAAGATCTTTTAATGTGGAAAAGGCCATTGATGGGAACTCGTATCTTGTCGGTGGCCAAAAACTGGAGAATCAAAATGGATAGATGGTTAGCAACCAAGGAAAGGAAAGAGAGTCAGGAGACAGAAGTTGAATCAGCACGTGATCACTCCTTGTCAAACAAAACACAAGAAATCAGCTTCTCCTGTTTTCAGTTCAGTCCTGACTGTTTGATTGTTACCATTAAAATAAAAATTGCTCTGAGAAGGCATAATTTAGCCTCCAAATAACTATGGGGTCGAATGGGCTGCCAAAATTTTTCAGATTTTCAAGGTTGGGAATCACTGAGGTCTCAGACCAGGAAATTCATTCGTTGTGTGTTGGTTGTTTTGGAAAATATAGACAAATGACTTATTTTGAACTATTAAGAGCACAGATAAATGTGTTTTTATGGTTATAAAGTAGAATTAGGGTGAGTTAAGACAAAATGTGCGGCAAAGTTTACGGGCAGGAAATTTACCCGGGGTGTCTGTGTTCAACCCAGGGTTATAAGACTTCACTTCACATCTACTTTGTACACTGTACATTATGTCTGTACACATTGTCTCTTTAACATGAACACAAATAACCCAGCCGGTAGATTCACATATAACAAAAACACACAGTCTTTAGATGGAACAAGTCCTGCTTCCTTTGAATCCCCACTGCTGTTGGTCACCACAAATATCACATTTGTTCCTCTCAAAGGGGGGAAAGAACAACAACCTGCACATTTAAATTGGCCTGAGATATATATATATATATATATGTGTTTGTGTGTGTGTGTGTGTGTGTGTGTGTGTGTGTGTGTGTGTGTATAATACACAATGCCATTACAACCAGGATTATTGCTGTGAAAGGAGTTCTGTAATTATAGCATTCACATTTTTTCAGTTTCTATTGATCCTGTGAGATTTGCAATCTTCACTGTAACAAAGGGAAAGAAAGCCTCAGCAAGAGTTGACTTTTTCCTGCTACCAGATAAACTGCTCCTCATCAGCTGCATGCAGCGCAAGCTCTTACCTAACTTATCATGACAATACTTGGTATTTATGACTTGGGTTCCTTTGCTTTAACTGCGTTTCTCCTTGCTGAAACTGAAATGCTTAAGATGACTGATATCAGCTCAAGGAAATGCATCCAGACAGCTATCTGCCTGATATTATCGCTCCTTCCTTTCTGCTTAACAACAACCCATAAAATGTCCCTTTATCCTCCTTTTTGTGTGACATTTCCAACAGCTCAACTGACTGATGGTGCTTGAAAACTACAAGTGTACCACTCTCAAACAAACAACAAAACAGAAAGTAGGCATGGTTGGTTGACAGATGGGAAATACTCTTATTATACTCTCATTAATCCCAATTATTTATGTTATGTGTTATCAATTATGGACCAAAAATAAAGTTATTAAAGGTCCCATGCTGTATGAAGATAGACTTCTATTTAGTTTTTGATTATAAAGCAGGTCTTTGGTCTACATGAATACTGTGACAGTATCAAAGCACCCAGTCTACAAAGAAATGCACACAGCCTGCATTCAGAAACTGAGCCTTAAAACCAGACGTCAGGAGTTCTGGAACTTTGTGATGTCACAACAAAGCAGTCATCACTCTGAGTCATGCCCCAAGTCCCGGCCACCTGGACCCACCATCCAACCTTTGCAGGATTTGGTTTCTCTGAGTATTTACCTGAAATCTGCTATATTTTTATTGGGTCACTCAGAAAACAGTCAGCCAATCACAAGAGAGGCTCAGAGCCTCCTCTCTTCTGATTGACTCACCAACCTGTTGTGACTAGAGCTCCAGAGAGAGGAGAGGAGAGGAGAGGAGAGGTTTTTGGTTCTTCAAATTACAAATATATCTTCTTATGGATCAACACTTCAAATAAAACACAGGAGGAAAATTGCCACGTGTGAATCAAGGAGAGCCAGAACCCAATTGCAGATTCAGAAGATGAACAAGGTTTATTTACAAAAACTGAAAATCACCAACAGGGAAAAACTAACGAAGGACCACTCAAGCGGCTGCTGAGGGAAAAAAAAACAAAAGAACAATAACACAAAAAACCACAAGGAGCAAAAAACTCTAGAATAAACTGAAGTTGTCCAGGAGGAAAAAATACTCACTAGCACACAAGAAATAACGCTGGAAATACAGAGCGGGAGGCGAGGCAGGTTCTCGTGAACGTTGCAAGGAACAGCAGGCATGCGAATGAATCGTGTGGCACAGGGGAATGTTTGGCAGAGGCTTAAGTAACCAGGCTGATTGCAAGGAATCAGGAACAGGTGAGGGCAATGAGGCTGCCGCTGAGAACAGGCCCCGCCCCTCCACGCTGCCCTGAGTGAGAGAGGAGACAGAGGTTAAATGGAGGCTCAATGTAGCAAAGCAAAAATAAACCATAAACCAAACCATAACAAAAATATGGGACCTTTAATGACTTTTGATTAATTAGAAAAAAATCAAGCCCAATTTTAACAATATGTATAGATTTAGTTCAAATTGAGCATGACTACATGCATAAATATATATATATATATATATATATATATATACCAAATCATCATTTATACATCCAGCAGACAGAGCTGTATCTGCATTTGCAGCTAGGCTAGTGTTTTCCTGTCTACTGTGTGGTGATGGGCAGGTAGTGAGTAGTGGGTTTATCAGAGCTGTTTCACTTAAAACAGCTGCCTGCTGGTGCTGGAAACAAGGCTGAATAGAGCAGCCATGAAATCAAAGCAGGAAGCTGAAGGCAACTATGAGGCTCCATTAGGCTGAGGGGAACTGCAGAGCTGGTGATAATCCTCTGTGGGTTTGTCACTACCAGCAGTGGTGTACAGCACAAAACTCCTGGTCCCTGTACGTATGCAGTCCCAGTGGGTTCGCATCCATTGTCACATGTGTACAAATAACTAAATCGACAATATGTTACACATCTGTAGAAGTCATTACGGAAATCAGTAACAAGGTGTTATAGATATGTTAAAGAAAGTTAAATCTCAGCATATTTCAGTGCTCTTTCCACAACATGCTATAGTTACTGTGTGAAGCTTTCACTGCAACAGGTTTTAGGTCTTCATTATAACCTGATCATGAGACAAAGATGTACTTATTTTACATAATCTCACTCTTGCCCCAACACTCATGATGAATGAACAGAATGAAGACTGTTAAACAAGACCTTACTAGTATAATGTTTATAATCAGTAAGAGAATCAGTGTCAGTAACATCTTTTAAATCCAATATCATCATTTGTTTTACTTTCCAATAAGTTTTACCCTTTATTATTGATTATTTCACCCCTTATATCTTAATTCATCCATTAGCTACATGGTTTATCCTTTGAGGGTCATGGGGGGCAGGTGGACAGGTAACCAGGCTATCACAGGGCTGACATATTTATATATATATATATTTTACAGTATATTTATTTAAAAAGTCTTTGGAATGTGGTCTGCTACCTTCCAACAAGCTCTCTAGGTTTGAGTTTGTATCTTCAATTGTTCAGCTGTCATGACAAGAGTTTAATTGCGGGTCTTTTTGTTTCAGGTCCCCCTCATATATGTGGCCATACTATGGACTTTTACTCTGGGTCTGGATTTATCATCTTGGGTTCTGGGAACATTTTTATTTTGATCATCTGTGACTTGTTTTTAACTCTGTGCTTTATGAGAACAGAATTCCTCCTAAGTGGGAAATTTTCAAACACTAATGACTTAGTTAACTACTTCAATGATATGTGCACAACTGCTTTATGTAATGTTTCTCCTCAAATATGTTTATGCAAATCCAATTCATCCACCTTGGATCACTAAAATGAGGGTATAAAGTTTTTATTACAATCTCACAGCAGTGAAATTAAAGATGCAAGAGCAAAATATTTTTTGGAGCTCATCAACTCCAAGCAGCACAAGCCTAGTTTCATATTCAATATCATTGATCGATTAGTCAACCTTGCTTCTCCTGGTGTCCCAAGTAATTCAAATGCAGATATTTCACCTTTTTCATAGATAAGATTGAGGACATCTGATCAAAGATTCTCCTCCCCACTTCTGTATCTGACATTGTCCTCAGTTGGATATTTGGTCTTTTTAAGAAAATTCCACCTTCATCAAGCCCACTGGACATAACAACTGCCTGATTCTTATTAGAGGTTCTAGATGCTGTTGCCCCACGTCTGCTTTCAATCATAAACAGTTCTTTATCTTCTGGATGTGTTCCTGATTATTTTAAGACCACTAGTAATAATAATAATCTTTATTTACAGAGCACTTTTCAAAATCTAAGTTACAAAGTGCTTAACAAAGGCAGAAATACAATAGAATCAATTAAATAAAAAAAAATTCAAAGCAAAGAGAACAGATAAAACACTTAAAACAATCAGGAGCATAAAAACCAGTACAGAGTCATTTCAAGGGGAATAAAACACTTCAAGGGAAGGTAAGACAAGGAAAAGCTGTCCAATAAAAGTTTGTTTTAAGAAGGGACTCAAAGGAGGTCATAAATTCTGCCAACCTGATTTCCTCAGGCAGATTGTTCCAGAGCCTTGGGGCTCTGACTGCAAACGCTCTCTCCCCTTTCGATTTCAGCCGGGCCTCTGGAACAGATAGAAGACCTGAGGACCAGGGGTCCAAAATTTAACTAGGAGAGATGCCACAGAGAGGTTTAAAAGTAATCAATAAAATCTTAAAATTTATTTTAAAAAGTACTGGGAGCCAGTGTAAGGAGGCTAAAACAGGAGTGACATGGTCATGTCTCTTGGTTCTCGTTAAAAGTCTGGCAGCAGAGTTCTGTACAGTCTTGAGACGAGCAATAGATTTCTGGGTCAGACAAGTAAAAAGACAGTTGAAGTAATCCAGGCTTGATGAGATAAAAGCGTCTAGTGCCCCACCACTTCTCACAAAAACCTCGGTTCTCATCCCTCTGGTTCTGATTCCTCTGACTGTAGCAACTATAGACCAATTTCCAAGCTTCCATTTAGCTATATCCAAAATCCTTGAGAAAATAGTTTCAAATTAATTTTTGGAAGTTTTGATCAATAACAATATATCTGAAAAATTTCGGCCAGGTTTTCAACAGCACAGACATAGCACAGAGACTGTCCTTGTAAGAGTTGTCAACAATATCTTGATGGAGGCTGATGAGGGTGAATGCTCAGTAGTGGTTTTGCTTGATCTAAGTGCCGTGGATCACACAACATCATAACTGACAGGTTGAGAACATGGGTTGGTGTCTCTGGGACTGCCAACAAATGGTTCTCCTCATAACTTTCTAACAGAAAATTTGTTGTGTCTGCTGATTTACCTCCTCTCAGGCATTGTCTAAATGTGGGGTGCCGCAGAGCTCCATATCAGACCTCTCTTTGTTTACTCTTTCAGGGCCACATTATCAAACAGCATGATGTTTCATTTAATTTCTATGCAGATGATACTCAGCTGTACTTGTCCTGCAAACCATATGAACTAGCTATTTTCCTGTGTAATTGCCTACCTGCAGTAAAGGATTGGATGGCTGAAAAGTTTCTCCAGCTATTATATGCATATAATATGGGTATTATAGCTTACCCATATTATAGCTAAATCCATATTTTAGGCCCAAGGCACACTCATGTCCAAGTTATGCCGGCTCTTGGCTCTCTATCTCAGCATGTGGTACACACTGTTAAACTTGAGAGAGTTATTTTAGATCAGAACCTCACTCTTGAATCCCTTATAAAAACTAAATATTATTTTTTGTTTTTTTTTAATCACTTGAGAGATATCTCCTGAATTAGCTCTTTTATTTCTTCTAATGATCTTCAACATGCATTTGACAAAATTTGATTGCACGGCTTCAGGGTGTCCAAAATGCAGCCGCCAGATTTTTAACTAAATCACAAAAACATGATTATATGTCCCCCATTCTAGCATCCCATCACTGTCTGTCCAGTGTATTGCATCTTTTACTCTCATGTGTTACTTTGTTCATCACATTTAACTGCTGTATGTGTTGTTTTGTGTGTTGACTGTGATTTAAGATGTGATTGTTTCCTGATTTCTTTGAATTGTTTTACTTAGTAAAGAATTATTATGATTATGATTATTATTATTATGTTTTTTTGTTCTAATTTAACTGTGATTTCTTCAAAGATCACCTGAAGTCTTCACTGTCAGTCCAATTACCACATTTTAAGAAAAAAATGTTTTGTCCACTGAATAGACTAAACCATTAGCATTTTCTAGGGCCAGCAGCCAACAGTAATAGCCTATTGAAGTAAAGCTGACAGTATACAATTTTTATCTTTACAACAATGCTTTAATTCCAGGCTTTCTGAGGAACTTCTCCATTGTTGGGCCCTGGTAACTTAGTTCCACTATTCCTTACTCCTGATGCCCTTGCTTTCAGCAACTCACCTCATTACTTTGGTGATCCTCTGAGTTTCCCTCTTGCACCATTAACAGATCAACTCTTTAATTTGTCCCATACTCAGTTTTATGCTAAAAAACCTGCAAAACTAACATTCACATCAAGCTAAGCAATGCACTTCATTGTAAATGTACACATGCTAACTAATCATTTTGACAATGGTAAACATAACATAGAGATCAGCATGTGAGCATGTGGGATAGTCTTTGCCCACATTTGTTAAATGGCCAAACTAAAGTTTTTTTCTGCCAAAATGACAGAAAAGAGCCAATGTTACAAACTGCTTTCACTGTTTTCAATACAACAATGCAGTGAATTAACTTGTCAGGGTGTTCCTTTGCCAGGCAGCAGAATATACACTACAAATGGGAATAAATGGTCACTGAGTGTAGTTTACCATTGCAGAATGACTGCTGTGGCAGAAACAGATGTGTCTGTGATTGATTGTCTGGGAGAAGCAGACGTGATATTTGCAGCACTGTTGCATTGTGGCAGCTGGTTTCATTCATCAGAAACACGGTCAGTGTGGTGGAGAGTGTCTGAGAAAGGAGAGCTCCAAGTTGCCAATCCTGTATCTATGTAGATTGTAATTGTCCTGTAGGGGAGCACCCAAGGGTGTGTAGATGGAAGCAGGACCCAGTTATTGGTGGATCAAAACCATCCTTTGCTCACTGAAAACTTCCCTGTCATAATGTTTTTATCACAATATCTCCATAACGCCTTGAATTTCTAGGCAGAGGCATTCATTTGGACTGAAGGACGAACTGATTTGACATTGGTGGTCAAAGGTCAAGGTCAAGGTCAAGGTCACAGTGACCTCGCAAAATGCAGTTTTGGCATTGTCAATGAAATATTTCAAGAGCTCCTCAAGAGAATCCCTTCACATTTGGCACAAATGTTCAGTTGGACTCAAGGATGAACTGATTTGATTTTAGTGGTCAAAGGTCAAAGGTCATGGTCAGTGTGACTGCACAAAACCCTTCACAAATGACAAAATTTCACACAAATGGTTCATATTTTATATGATTCTGGATAAACAGGGATGTAACCTGAAACTAGTCTGAGTGGAGGAGGCAGACAACCATGAGGCAGTAATTTTAGTTTTTTAATGAAAACTTATCCTTGCCACTGTTTTCTTACTTCAATATTATGGTTTGTTACTATGGACGTGACAGAAATGGTACTACAGGTAGCATGTCATTGTATTTATTTTGACTACATTATATATTAGTATCATTTATTTGTGTTTGTTTATGTTGCAATGCACAGTTCCTACTGGGCTGTTAACCTCCAATGATGCTAAAATGATCATCATAGATCAACAATTCCTTCCATAGTTGCCATTTATAGATTGGCTCTGTTTAGTTTGGATGAAGACCCCGGTCAGATGTGTCTTGACACCATCCAAAACATATTCAAAGTTAGCAGGTGGTTTCTTAAAAAACTGCTTGACAACCCTCTGAAAACAGTAAGTGAGTTTATAATTGAAATATGATGAATGTCAAACTCTCTGTGTTTTTATTTTTACTTCGTTAATGGGGACGGTTGTGCTTTTAGATGTTAATTATTTTCCTCATGATTGACACTTTGATTGTTCCAGTACATAGAAATGTTAATCACCAAAATAAGGCTTTAACTGAGTACACTATTGTTGACTTCTGTGAGGATGGTGGGTGGGTGGGCTCCTCATCAATCCTGAAGCAGAAGTTGCCCATGGATGTGCCCAGGACCAGGACCAGGATTCTCAACTTGGATGGCTTGAACTGTCACTGGTCATGCACAGATCTTCCAAAATCCATCCACCTGATCTTGGGGCTGGTGATGCTGTTGTCATCCATGAATGCCTTAGTGGGGACCTGGGTGCCACTTGCTAGAATGGCACCTTATCGCAGCTTTTTCATTACTCTGACTAAGAGATTGATGGCAGCTGAGAACGGGATGACAGGGTGTGCACCCAGTGACAATGCTTGTCTCTAGCCGTTGCCAGATGGTGGTTAAAGCTCCACAGGAAAATTTCATTGTGAATTTGCTTAAGTACATTTGCAGAAGATGCTGGACTATTCCTGAGACATGATGTACTTGTAATGTATAGTTTCCTCTTGGGTCCCGGTTTAGAGCATCCTCTTTCCCTTTGTAAGAAGTCATTCACCTTCTTTTTCCATGAAGTTTCTCTCTCTTCATTGAGGTTTACTGGTTCGTTGAGGATTTTCCAAGTCTCTCCAATCTACAGTTCTGTCTCTCTTCTTGGGTCGCTGTGGGTGCTAGAGAGGTATTCCTGTATCTCCTCCTTTTAAATCTGGAGTTCCTCCCTTTCATCCCCCAGGATCTTAGACAGGTACGTAAAGGGATTAATGGTAGTGTTCTCTCTGTGAGATTGGATTTTAACTAAGACGTTTCCTTGACTGCAACCAATGGGCCAAATGGAGCAAATTAATCTGTTTTGAATCAATTGTTTGTTTATTCTGTTGCTTCATGACTGAAATAAGAAAGAAAATGTCTCTGGGTGAACTGTTGTAAAAGCATGTGTGGCTCAACAAGAATTGTAGGGAATAAGTGTATTTATTAAAGTGTCAATGTTTCTTCTCCCTACAGCAATCAGTGGTGGTTGACTGCACACACACACACACACATGCGCACACACACACACACACACACACACACACACACACACCCCAATACACACACATGATTTCTTATTCTACACACATCTTGCAAAAACCTCTTGAAGCAGGAAATGATTTTTCTCACCAGCAGTGTGATTAAGGTTGGGGCGATTCTGTGCATGTCCTTCAAGGTTTAAGCTAATCATGGGGCTGCTGCTTTTCTCTTCACCTCCTTTTCTGCCAGATGGGAAACAATAAGTTAGTGAGTACAGAGGCCAATGGCCCAAAAAAACTCGCATTTTCAGTCCAAATGAGGCAGCTGTAAAACGATGACTAAATTTGTGTGAGTCACTGTATTATCAGATTTGACTCTAGTCCCAATAAGGAACTAAATAATAAAGATGAATTATTAGTACATCTTTCTTGTGCAGGCCATTTGAGCAGGAAGTGAGTTGCTCCAATGTTTATGCTTTATAAAAACATGGAAGCCTTTTTCTGAGAATGTGCCCAGTGAGTAACCCTTAGTATGAGGAATGGGGAGCCATCATGGGACACACAAGTCTTGTTCTCTTGAGGGCGATTTCACGTTGCATTTTTATAAAGTTAAAGGACTTACGAGCAGTGGCAATTCTAGCGTATGGTGTGGCCTTAGGCAAAGAAATTGCCAGGGGCCCCTCCAATCAGCATTCATCACCATTATGTAAGAAATAATTACAAAATGAATGCATGTATGAAATCTAAACATTTTTTTCTTTCATTTGAAATGTTCACATTAATAGGATTATCAAAATAAAACATAGAACATGAAAAACCACATCATTTTGAATATAGATAAAATATACATTATAAAAATCAATAAAAACATAAATAAATAACTAAGTAATATCACTGTTGTCACTTTGTAAATAGCCCACATATGAGGTCAGTGCTCATCAACACATAAAGCCTCATTAAGGAGGTTTCCTACTGAGTGGTGTTGGAAATTTAGGGGTTTTCACACTACATTTAGCAACTTTTAAAACCCTTTAGCTACTTATTTCATATAAGCAGCTGGTGACATATTTAGTAACTCCTCTCCTTCTCAGTGAAGAAGCTCTAATGTGGCTCTGGACTGACGATGTTCAGTGGGCAGGATAGAGCAGCAGACGACAAATATCCAGCCAGGCAGAGATGTGAATGAGCTATGAGTGGGCGTACCTAACAACTAATCACTGATCCCCATTGTTTTTATTCTAAATGGGCCTCCTTTAGAGAGGGAGATGTCATAACAAATCGTCCATTGGTTGTTTAAGGCGGAGAGGGATGCATTTTGAGATGTTGCTGTGGAGTAAATTATGTCAGCCCCTGGGGGCCCACTAATAGCCGGGGGCTCGAAGCAGTTGCCTTGCCTGTTCCCAAGTGGTGCCTCTGCTTACAATTTGGTCATAATCAAAGAAGCAGAAGCTGAGGTATTCTGATGTTTTGTCTCCAGTTTGGGTCAAGCTCAGAAAACACTGAATCCGACATTTCTTTTGCGACAATGTCCAGATGATGCTAGAAAAAAATGATCATTTGTCCATTTGTACGATTTATTGAGCAGACACCTGCAAAGACACAGAAAAGACTCAAAGTTCTTGGAGAGAGGTTGGGAAAGCAGCCAGTAAGCAGTTATGCCACAAAGTTTTCCACCCTACCTTTGGATGTGGTCATTCAGAAAAAGATATTAAGACTTTTCCCTGCAGATGTTTCCGATGTAAACATTCTTTGATTCTAGGAAATCTGACAAATAATGTGCCCTAAAGGCTCGGCATAACCATCGGGGTGTGATTCTGAGTCTGTCATTCTAAAACTGCACAAGTATAGCACCCACAATCACCAGCACTGTTTTAGACTCATTACAAATTGGCCAAGGATTAACAGCCTGCCAGAATTTAAAACACTCCAGTAAAGATATGACAGCTCACAGGGCAACAGCAGAAGACTGGCAGTGGTGAAGGAAAGAGTACATTGTGTGAATCCTTTGCCTTGAGGAAAAAGCTAAAAAGAGATTGGATTGTGCTCTACTTTAGGAAACAATCCCACTGGATTTGACTGTTGGATTCTCAAAAGAGACAGAAAGTCAAGTGTAGTAATGGTTCAGTACAGAAGCAGCAAAGGCTCTCCAGAGATCTCCTCGAACACCCCCATCACACCACTGCTGCATGCTGTTAGTACAGAGGCTGCTGGACAAGTGAAGTGTGCAGTTAGGACATAAACTGGAGCTCATGAAAGAATACTAAGAAGACAACTACGCTTGTAGTGTCTCACAGTGGGAAATTAGTTCTACTCAGGCTCATATTGAGGGAGGCGGATCTGCTCCAACTGTCACATGACAGTAAGTGTATCACCTTTATCAAACCCAAATAGATACTCCTGGACAAGGATAAGACAAACAGATCCAAAAACAAAGAGTGTAGAACCTTTGATTAAAAATAAAAATATTTGGAAAAAAATAGTGATTTTATGAAATATTCTGACTGAATTTACTCCATTCACAAACTCCACTTGCCGACTTAAATTTTTGGAACATCCCCTGCAGCAGGTAAATACAGCAGTAGTGGCAGTCACACTGTCAGCTGTGATTGCCTGTATTGAATCTGGAATCTCCAACACTACACAAAACACAAAACATTTCATTTTCTGTTGGGTGAAAAAATTGTTTTTTTTTTAGTCAATGAAAAAGTAAATGAAAGTTTTCTTCTTGGTCACTATTGTGACTGTCGGGATTAGAAAAATAAAAACAAAACAAAACATGATACCATAATCACTCAGATGGTCTGGTTCATGCTCAGTGTGAACTCATCAGATCATATGTGATGGATATTGGTAATACAGGAAGTTGATGCAGTCCAGGCTTTGTTAGTGTCACACACATACAAACACACACACACACACACACACACACACACACA
>NW_019174900.1:1506383-1513190 GCF_002260705.1 Seriola dumerili
TATTTATTTATTTTTATAAATTGGTGGCTTCCTGAGGACATGCACTTAATAAACAACTGATCATCATACATAGTTTATATATATATATATATATATATATATATATATACTGTCATTGTTATTGTTTGTTTTTTAACATCCTATCTTGAAAATAAAATTGTGACATCAGGAGATACTATGTGTATGGTTGGGAGATATCCCAGATTCCAATTACAGGCAAATCACAGCTGACAGTGTGTGACTGCCACTACTGCTCTTATTTACCTGCTGCAGGGGGATGTTCCAAAAAATTTAAGTCGGCAAGTGGTTTTTGGGAATGGAAGTAAATTCAGTCAGAATATTTCATAAAATCACTATTTTTTTCCAAATATTTTTTATTTTTAATCAAAGGTTCTACACTCTTTGTTTTTGGATCTGTTTGTTCTTATCCTTGTCCAGGAGTATCTATTTGGGTTTGATAAGGTGATAACTTACTGTCATGTGACAGTTGGAGCAGATCCGCCTCCCAATATGAGCCTGAGTAGAACTAATTTCCCACTGTGAGACACTACAAGCGTAGTTGTCTTCTTAGTTATTCTTCATGAGCTCCAGTTTATGATTCCTAACTGCACACTTCACTTGTCCAGCAGCCTCTGTACTAACAGCATGCAGCAGTGGTGTGATGGGGGTGTTCGAGGAGAATCTCTGGAGAGCCTTTGCTGCTTCTGTACTGAACCATTACTACACTTGACTTTCTGTCTTTTTTGAGAATCCAACAGTCAAATCCAGTGGGATTGTTTCCTAAAGTAGAGCACAATCCAATCTCTTTTTAGGCTTTTTCCTCAAGGCAAAGGATTCACACTGTACTCTTTCCTTCACCACTGCCAGTCTTCTGCTGTTGCCCTGTGAGCTGTCATATCTTTACTGGAGTGTTTTTAAAATTCTGGCAGGCGTTAATCCTTGGCCAATTTGTAATGAGTCTAAAACAGTGCTGGTGATTGTGGGTGCTATACTTGTGCAGTTTTAGAATGACAGACTCAGAATCAACACCCCGATGGTTATGCCGAGCCTTTAGGGCACATTATTTGTCAGATTTTCCTAGAATCAAAGAATGTTTACCATCGGAAACATCTGCAGGAAAAGTCTTAATATCTTTTTCTGAATGACCACAATCCAAAGGTAGGTGTGGAAAACTTTGTGGCATAACTGCTTACTGGCTGCTTTCCCAACCTCTCTCCAAGAACTTTGAGTCTTTTCTGTGTCTTTGCAGTGTCTGCTCAATAAATCGTACAATGGACAAATGATCATTTTTTTCTAGCATCATCTGGACATTGTCGCAAAAGAAATGTCGGATTCAGTGTTTTCTGAGCTTGACCCAAACTGGAGACAAAACATCAGAATAGCTCAGCTTTGCTTCTTTGGATTATGACCATTGTAAGCAGAGGCACCACTTTGGGAACAGGCAAGGCAACTGTTCGAGGCCCCGGCTATTAAGTGGGCCCCCCAGGGGCTGACATAAATTTACTCCACAGCAACATCTCAAAATGCATCCCTCTCCGCCTTAAACAACCAATGGACGATTTGTTATGACATCTCCCTCTCTAAAGGAGGCCAGTTTAGGAATAAAACAATGGGGATCAGTGTTAGTTTGTTAGGTACGCCCACTCATAGCTCATTCACATCTCTGCCTGGCTGGATATTTTGTCGTCTGCTGCTCTATCCTGCCCACTGAACATCGTCAGTCCAGAGCCACATTAGAGCTTCTTTCACTGAGAAGGAGAGGAGTTACTAAATATGTCACCAGCTGCTTATATGAAATAAGTAGCTAAAGGGTTTTAAAGTTGCTAAATGTAGGTGAAAAACCCCTAAAATTTCCAACACACATCAGTAGGAAACCTCCTTAATGAGGCTTTATGTGTTGATGAGCACTGACCTCTTATGTGGGCTATTTACAAGTGACAAACAGTGATATTACTTAGTTATTTATTTATGTTTTTATTGATTTTTATAATGTATATTTTTATTCTATATTCAAAAATGATGTGGTTTTTTTCATGTTCTATGTTTTATTTTGATAATCCTATTAATGTGAACATTTCAAATGAAAGAAAAAAATGTTTAGATTTCATACATGCATTCATTTTGTAATTATTTTTCTTACATAATGGTGATGAATGCTGATTGGAGGGGCCCCTGGCAAATTTCTTTGCCTAAGGCACACCACATACACTAGAATTGCCACTTGCTCGTAAGTCCTTTAACTTTATAAAAATGCAACGTGAAATCGCCCCAAAGAGAACAAGACCTTGTGTGTCCCATGATGGCTCCCCATTTCCTCATACTAAGGGTTCACTCACTGGGCACATTCTCAGAAAAAGGCTCCATGTTTTTTATAAAGCATAAACATTGGGAGGCAACTCACTTCCTGCTCAAAATGGCCTGCACAAAGAAAGATGTACTAATATTCATCTTATTATTATTTAGTTCCTTATTGGGACTAGAGTCAAATCTGATAATACAGTGACTCACACAAATTTAGTCATCGTTTTTAACCAGCTGCCTGCATTTGGCTGAAATGCGATGTTTTTTTTGGGCCATTGGCCTCTTGTACTCACTAACTTATTGTTTCCCATCTGGCAAGAAAAGGAGGTGAAGAGAACAAGCAGCGCCCCATTGATTAGCTTAAACCTTGAAGGACATGCACAGAATCGCCCCAACCTTAATAGCACTTGGCTGGTGAGAAAAATCATTTCTGCTTCAAGAGGTTTTTTGGCAGAGATGTGTGTAGAATAAGAAATCATGTGTGTGTATTGGGGTGTGTGTGTGTGTGTGTGTGTGTGTGTGTGTGTGTGTGTGGTGTGGTGTGTGTTTGTGGTGTGTTGGTGGTGTGTGTGGGTGTGTGCTCATGTGTGTGTGTGTGTGGTGCAGTCAACCACCACTGATTGCTGTTTAGGGGAAGAAACATTGACACTTTAATAAATAACACTTATTCCTACAATTCTTGTTGAGCCACACATGCTTTTACAACAGTTTCACACCAGAGACAATTTTCTTTCTAATTTTCAAGTCATGAAGCAACAGAATAAACAAAAATTGATTCAAAACAGATTAATTTTGCTCCATTTGGCCCATTGGTTGCAGTCAGGAAACGTCTTAGTTAAAATCCAATCTCACAGAGAGAACACTACCATTAATCCCTTTACGTACCTGTCTAAGAACTCTCCAGATTTAAATAAGGAGGAGATACAGGAATACCTCTCTAGCACCCACAGCGACCTAAGAAGAGAGACAGAACTGTAGATTGGAGAGACTTGAAAATCCTCAAACGAACCAGTAAACCTCAATGAAGAGAGAGAAACTTCATGGAAAAGAAAGGTGTAAATGACTTCTTACAAAGGGAAAGAGGATGCTCTAGAACCGGGACCCCCAAGAAGGAACTATACATTACAAGTTGACACATCATGTCTCAGGAATAGTCCAAGCATCTTTCTGCAAATGTACTTAAGCAAATTCACAAGAAATTTTCCTGTGGAGCTTTTTAAAACCACAATCTGGCAACGGCTAGAGACAAGCATTGTCCTGGGGTGCACACCACTGTTCATCCCGTCTCTCAGCTGCCTCAATCTCTAGTCAGAGTAATGAAAAGCTGGCGATACAGGTGCCATTCTAGCAAGTGGCACCCAGGTCCCCACTAAGGCATTCATCGGATGAACAACAGACATCAAAACCAGCCGCCAAGATCAGTGGATGGATTTTGGAAGAATCTGTGCATGACCAGTGACAGTTACAAGCCATCCAAGCTTGAGAAATCCTGGTCTGGTCCTGGGCAC
The DNA here is from genome assembly GCF_002260705.1 of Seriola dumerili. Taxonomy (NCBI): domain Eukaryota; kingdom Metazoa; phylum Chordata; class Actinopteri; order Carangiformes; family Carangidae; genus Seriola; species Seriola dumerili. The sequence continues at coordinate 1,510,193 of NW_019174900.1, forward strand.
ATCCATGGGCAACTTCTGCTTCAGGATTGATGAGGGCCCAACCCAGCCCAACATATCCTCACAGAAGTCAACCATAGTGCTTACTCAGTTAAAAGCCTTATTTTGGTGATTAACATTTCTATGTACTGGAACAATCAAAGTGTCAATCATGAGGAAAAATTAATTACATCTAAAAGCACAAACCGTTACCCATTTAACGGAAGTTAAAAATTATAAAACATCAGGAGAGTTTGGACATTCATCCAATTATCATTATAAACTCACTTACTGTTTTCAGGAGGGTTGTCAAGCAGTTTTTAAGAAAACCACCTGCTAACTTTTGAATATGTTTGGACTGGTGTCAGACATCTGGAGCGGTGGTCTTCATCCATAACTAAAAGAGCCAATCTATAAATGGCAACTATGGAAGGAATTGTTTGATATCTATGATGATATTTTGCATGCATTGGAGTTAACAGCTCCAGTAGGAATGTGCATTGCAAGCAGTACAACAAACACAAATAGAATGATATCTGATAATATAACATGTAGTCAAAATAATTACAATGACTTGCTACCCTGTAGTACCATTTCTGGTCACGTCCATAGTAAGCAAACCATAATATTGAAGATAAGAAAACAGTGGCAAGAATAAGTTTTTCATTAAAAAACTAAAATTACTGCCTCATGGTTGTCTGCCTCTCCACTCAACTAAGTTTCAGGTTACATCCCTTGTTATCCAGAAATCATATAAAATGTGAACCATTTGTGCTGAAATTTTGTCATTTGTGAAGGGTTTTTTGTGCAGTCAAACGACTGTACGATCATGAACCTTTGACCTTTGACCAGCTAAAATCAAATCAGTTTCATCCCTTGAGTCCAACTAACAATTTGTGGCGCAGAATGTGAAGGGATTCTCTTGAAGGAGCTCTTGTGAAATATTTCATTGACAATGCCAAAACGGATGCATTTGTGCGAGTCACTGTGACCATTGACCTTGACGCTATCGGACCTTTTGAGACACCAACGATGTCAAATCAGTTTCGTCCTTTCAGTCCAAATGAATGCCTCATGCCATAGAAATCCATCAGGCCGTATGGAGATATGTGATAAAAAACATTATGAACAGGAAGTTTTCAGTGAGCAAAGGGATGGTTTTGACTCCACCAATAACTGGGTCGTGCCTCCATCTACAGCAGCACACCTTGGGTGGCTCCCTACAGGACATATATGACAATCTAACATAGATACCAGGATTGGCAACTTGGAGCTCTTCTTTCTCAGTACACTCTCCACCCAACATGACCCAGTGGTCTTCTGATGAATGTAAACCAGCTGCCACAATGCAAGCACGTGCTGCAAAGATCACGTCTGCTTCTCCCAGACAAATCAATCAATGACAGACTACAATCTGTTTCTTGCCACAGCAGTCATATCTGGGGCAATGGGTAACTGCTAATCGTGACCATTTATTCCCATTTGCTAGTGATATTCTGACCTGCCTGAAAAGTAACACCCTGACCAAGTTAATTCACTGCATTGTTGTAATTGAAAAACAGTTGAAAGCAGTTTTGGGTTAACATTGGCTCTTTTTCTGTCATTTTTGCGCAGAAAAAAGTGTTAAGTTTTGGCCATTTAAACCAAATTGGGTTTGGGAGGCCAAAAGAACCCTAATCCGCCAAAAACATGCTCCCCACATGTGATCTCTATGTTATGTTTACCATTGTTCAAAATGAATATAGTTAGATGTGTAACATTTACAATGAAGTGCAATTGCTTAGCCTTGGATGTGAATGTTAGTTTTGCAAAGGTTTTTTAGGCATAAAAACTGAGTAATGGGAAAATTAAAGAGTTGATCTGTTAATGGTGCAAACAGAGGGAAACTCAGAGGATTCACGCAAAGTAAGAGGTGAGTTGCTGAAAAGCAAGGCATCAGGAGTAAGGAATAGTGGAACTAAGTTACCAAGGGGCGCCCAACAATGGATGAAGTTCCTCAGAAAGCCTGGAATTAAAGCATTGTTGTAAAGATAAAAATTGTAATAGCTGTCAAGCTTTAACTTCAATAGGCTATTACCTGTTGGCATGCTGGCCCTAGAAATTGCTAATGGTTGAAGTATCGTGGACCAAAACATTTTTTTCTAAATGTGGTTAATTGGACTGACAGTGAAGACTTCAGGTGATCCTTTGAAGAATCACAGTTAATTAGAACGAAAAAAACATAATAATAATAATATCATAAATCATAATAAATATCTTTTACTAAGTAAAACAATTCAAAAGAAATCAAGGAAACAATCACATCTTAAATCACAGTCCAACACAGCAAAAACAACACATACAGCAGTTTAAATGGTGGATGAACAAAGGCTTAAACACATGAGAGTAAAAAGATGCAATTACACTGGACAGACAGTGGATGGGAGCTAGAAGGGCATATGAATCATGTTTTTTTGTGATTTAGTTAAAAATCTGTTGGGCGGCTGCATTTGGACACCCTGAAGCCCGTGGGCAATCAAATTTTGTCCAATGCATGTTGAAGATCATTAGAAAGAAAATAAAAGAGCTAATTCAGGAGATATCTCTCAAGTGATTAAAAAAAAACAAAAAAGCTAATATTTAACTTTTATAAGGATCAGAGTGAGGTTTCTGTTCTAAAAATAACTCTCAAGTTTAACAGTGTGTACCACATGCTGAGATAGAGAGCCAAGAGCCGGCCAATACTTGGAACATGAGTGTGCCCTTGGCCTAAAATATTGGGATTTAGCTAATAATATGGGTAAGCTATAATACCATGATTATATGCAATAATAGCTGGAGAAACTTTTCCAGCCATCCAATTCCTTTACTGGCAGGTAGGCAATTACACAGGAAATAGCTAGTTCATATGGGTTTGCAGGACAAGTACAGCTGGAGTATCATCTGCATAGAATTAAATGAAAAAATCAATGCTGTTTGATAAGTGGCCCTGGAAAGAGTAAATCCAAAGAGAGGTCTGATTATGGAGCTCTGCGGCACCCCA
>NW_019174900.1:1513215-1560773 GCF_002260705.1 Seriola dumerili
AACACTACACAAAACACAAAACATTTCATTTTCTGTTGGGTGAAAAAATTGTTTTTTTTTTAGTCAATGAAAAAGTAAATGAAAGTTTTCTTCTTGGTCACTATTGTGACTGTCGGGATTAGAAAAATAAAAACAAAACAAAACATGATACCATAATCACTCAGATGGTCTGGTTCATGCTCAGTGTGAACTCATCAGATCATATGTGATGGATATTGGTAATACAGGAAGTTGATGCAGTCCAGGCTTTGTTAGTGTCACACACATACAAACACACACACACACACACACACACACACACACACACACACACACACACACACACACACACACACACACACACACACACACACACACACACACACACACACACACACACACACACACATACACCTTTAAGCCTTGATACTAGGGCATGCTAGCTTTCTCCTTAATGTCCCCCTTTCCTACACACAGCTTCCAAACACTTCGTGGTTTAAGACTGTTAGGAAACTATTCTTTGCTTCATGTGTTTTAGTAATTATGTAAAGAAACCTTCATTTTGACCTTTTATTTATTACTATTATTTTCTTATTTATTTATTTTTATAAATTGGTGGCTTCCTGAGGACATGCACTTAATAAACAACTGATCATCATACATAGTTTATATATATATATATATATATATATATATATATACTGTCATTGTTATTGTTTGTTTTTTAACATCCTATCTTGAAAATAAAATTGTGACATCAGGAGATACTATCTTATATTGTGGCTGCATCCACTCACTAACGTTATGAGTCCAGATTGAAGAGGAGAGCAGGAGATAAAGGAGGAGTTTGCTGCTTTGATGCCCAGTGTGTAGACACTGCAGATGTGGAGCACTGATGAACATCCAACATGATGTTGGAATTGATGCAGAGTTGGATGTAACATTCAGACACAGAATGAACTTCAAACAGGCAGGAATACTGTTTCATTTTATTGCCTCATTTGGTTTTTTGATTGTTTATCGTAGCAGCTTGGTTTGGACTTGATGTTGCGTATTGTTGTTACTATCTTGAGTAGTTATTTAGGCAACTGTTTTTTGAATGATGATGATGATGATGATGATGCTGAATGAGGGAATCCGTTGCTAAATGCCGACTTTTACTGCACGTTTCTCTGGGACATTCAATATAGTATATAACAGTATATTGTAGCCTGTTATTTAGTTGCTGTTGTTGTTTTTCTGCTCTGTTGGTTGGTCTTTGAAATGCACGTGATAGGCTAATCACTTTTATGGTGGTGTTGTGTCCTAACTTTAGCGCTGATAATACACAAATCAATCTCTCTCTCTCGCTCTTGCTCGCTCACTCGCTCGACGAGTAGACATATGTACCTGTGTGGGAAACCTAAAGGCAGTCTACAAGCTGACAGGCAGTTCTGTGCGTACTATGACTATCCTACCGGTGCCGCCGTATTTCTGCACCGAGCAGATTTATTTTATTTATTTAGTTGTTTTTTTTTTTTTTTTTTTTTTTTTTTTTTTTTTTTTTTTTTTTTACTCGGATCACTGCATCTTCATCTTGTGAATGTGTCGAACTCACGCCATTACTGCTGAAGGAAACTATAAGAAAGCATCATTGTACTGACAGCTGCAAAGGTTAAAAATGTCATTCACATGACAGCAGTTCTCTTCCTGTACGAGAGAGTGGGTGCTGGGGCAGGACAGTGAGGGAGACAACAGGCCCTGATGTGAGGGTTTGTGTGTGTATGTGTGTGTGTGTGTGTGTGTGTGTGTGTGTGTGTGCGCGCGCACGTCAGAGCTGTCAGAGAGTTGGTGGAAAAGCAGAGGTGACAGGGGAAGAGGCCATGACGGTCTTCCAGAGCCTAAACTGCTCTGCTTAATGTCAACCTGCTAATGGAACCAGTGACAGGTCCTGTCCCTTGCCACCTCCACCTGTCCCAGCTGGAAAACAAAGACTAACACACCATTCACAGATTCCTTTGAGCTGACCTCACCAATGAAGATCCACGACAGCAGGGGAGAAAACTTTGGAGGAAACATCTCTGTTAATCCTGAATTTCGCCTGAAATCCAGAGAGTTCTGTGAGTTGTTGGTTTTCCTCCTCTGTATTCAACAGTCACACGTCAGTCTGCTGACAACATCGTGTTATTCTCAGTCATAATGACCTAACCACACACTGTGAAGGTCCTAGTCAAATACCATTCAAATCAGCGGTGCTGGAGCCAGATCTGTGGCCTTTGTGATGCTGCCAGACCAACTGCTTTCAAACTGAGTTATAAGTTATTTCATGTGGACCTATACAGTCCCCGGAGAAGAGAAGAAAGTTCTCGCAGAGAATAGTAGCTCCAAGCCATAGTGTTCCACTCAAAGAAGCTATAACATAGCAATTATGCAGATTCAGGTCTTATTATTTGTGGCAGAATGTTTTTAATAATGTATCAGTGCACAGCTGGACGGGACAAGGGAGTAAAGAGTCACGTTGAACAGTTAAATCTGCGGTAAATGCAATACAATCACAGATAAGTAAGACAAAGAAGTCGTTTCTTTTTCTTCTTCCTTCTTTTTTTTTGTAGTGTGCCGTTCCTCTCTCTTAATCCTAGCCCTCAGTCAATGCTCCTTGAAGCTACTAATCATTGATGCATGAATAGCATGCATAGCATTGGCGCCGCTCCAACTTACAGATGGAAATGTTTGACCGGGGGAACGGCAAGGGCACAGCAACAGAGTCAAACACTGCCATTCTGACCTGCTTCACCGCTCTCTCCCAGCCACGATTGCTCTTTCTCTGCAACAGCTGCTGACGTCTCTCCCTAAAATCAACCTATTCAAACCAACCAATCATATAGTGACTGGCAATATAGCATCAATAAGGCATTAAGAGCAAATATTGATATAAATACAGGTAATTAATTACCATGCAATAGTCGAAAATATGTGGAGCATTCTCTGTACCGCAGGAAACCAGGAAGCGTTCTGAGAAGCAGTTTTAAACGGCCGGAAAGGGGAAGAGTCTGCGCTCAGAGAGAGGGAATGTGATTGTTAAATGGTGACAACAGTACAAGAAGATTAGGACAAAACATAGTATATGTATGGACCTCCTGCGGTCAAATCCTGATTTTATAACTGTGAGTGTTGTCATCTGACAAAATCACCAAACACATCAATGAAAGACAAAGACTGAGCTGTGATTTCAGATGGATTTACTGTAACATGATCACTCACAGAGAAAGGTAGAAGAGACACAATATCTTTCTTTTTTAAGTAATTTTTTAAGGCTTTTGCCTTTATTACAGTTATAGTGAGAGAGAGAGAGAGAGAGAGAGAGAGAGAGAGAGAGAGAGGCATGCAGCAAAGGGCCACAGGCCAGACTCAAACCCGGGCCGCCGCAGCAGGACTAAGACCAAATGTCCCGCGCTCCACCAGATGAACCCACGGGGCCCGAGACAGACAATCTCATTTAGTCTCTGACACAGAGCACAGCCTCCGTCTGGATCCACAATAGTTTAGTCTTTATTTACTTCAACTCCAGAAGGTCACAGACTTTTATTAGTGGCAGGTCTTTATGTCTAACTCCCTCTGTTGGATATGTAGAGTTGGTCATAGTCGTTCCTACTCTCTCTGCCCGGTGTGTCTTATGTTTAGTTATTCCTCTGCCTCCTTTAGTAATAGTGTATACTAAAGGTATAGTAATAATGATACATGGAATGAGAGTAGTTTATTTGCTGTAATGGAGGCGAGGCTCAGTGTATTGGAAGTGCTCCTCCTCTACCCTGCTGGAAACTAGAGTGCCTTGGTAGACTGTGACTCTGCACTTTGCTGACCAGTGGTTGAAATATCACCCGTCAGTCGGTCAGTCAGTCATTTAGTCAGCGACATTCACGATTAGGCCTGTAGGGCTGGCCGCGTTGTTGCAGTCCGGCCAGAAAGCAACGAGAGGTTCAGACCACATTTAGTTCCTAACCCTCGACACACTCGGCCTGTTACGATGACTGCATGAAGTGGGTGTGCCTTTCAGATTGTCATTTTCAGGAAGTTTTAAAAGTTGTCACACACAGCTGATCCCAGTTCTGACATCAGACAGGTGTAGCGGGAGAGAGTTTGACAGTTGACAGTTTGACAATCTGGCAAGTGTTTTGTTTGAGTGATGCCTTAAAAGATTACTGGACAGATTCAGCTTTGCACTTCTACAGCACTGTCAGACTGTCAATGGGCAGTTTAAAAAAAAAAAAAAAAAAAAAAAACACAATCAAAATCCATGCAGATGAAGTGGAAAGATTACCTTTTTATTCCACACATTCCTTAAAACCTGGACCCTGCCTTACCCACAATGCAATGCAACCACAAACAGTTCGGTCAGAGATTTGCGTATGTTAAGTTAGCAGTGCTTAATTAAGCTAATGTGGCCTGTAGCTTTAGTTTTGAACTTGTACTTTTCAGCCTGAACTGACACTGACTCAAGATGAGAACATTTATCAGACTTCGCACAGCTGAGACAATAAAGACTTTATACAACTGTTTTCATATTATTACAAACAATGTCTCTGGTCATGTCCAGCATATTTGAAATGCAGAAGGAATTCCAGAGAAACAAAAGGGAATCAATCATCCTCTAGTTAATTTGAAACTGTACGGCCTGCAGTGAAAGTTAACTGGTCACAATTACATGAACCGGCCGAGGCTGTCTTGCGGTGAACTGGCCAGTGGTGAAGCAGGAAAGTAGTCTTCAGGAGTGCAGCAGAGAAAGATCGAAGTTGGTGTGACTGCCAGTGTTACTGATACAATCATTTTCATGGGTCTCTGTACCACTGGCATACTGTAAATGCTCCATGTGTCCATGTGAGTTCAAACAGGAATGTGAAAAGCAGTGGATTCTGGGAAAAATGAGAAGTCATCAAGCTGGTTTGGAGAAAATAAATAAATTACAGTTTTTGCCTGTTGCTTGAACACTATAGACCCATGCTTAGACTAAAGTAACACAACTTGAAGCTTTTGTCAGCATACCTCAAACACATGTACCCATACCTTAAACAAAAAGGCTGCTTTGCACTCTAGTTGCAATTCTGCAACACACTTACTCCTTTATGCAACACACTTGGTCCTGCATACTACACTCTATTTCATACATAAGACACTTCGTTCAAAAATGAAATCTCAGGGTGCCATTTGGAAAACACATGTATCCAAAATACAAAACACACCGGGTAATTGCAACCACTCAAATACACACCTGAAGGCACTTACTTGCAAAACTGAACACCAATCAGCCAGCTACAAAAAGCCCTCAGTTTAGCCATTTCAAGAACTTTGCAAGCATGGATGGAGGGAGAGCGAGAGGCAGAGGTAGAGCAAGAGGAAGAGGACGAGGAAGAGGAAGAGGAAGAGGAAGAGGAGGAGGAGGACAAGGACAAGGTCGAAGAGGCCATGCACGGACCCCTATTTCTGATGATATAAGAGCAACTTTGGTGGACCATGTCATCAACCATGGCCTGACTATGAGGGAAGCTGGGCAGAGAGTCCACCCACATCTAAGCCGCTTCACAGTGGCATCTCTCATAAGAACATTCCGACTGGAAAACAGGTATGTCTTCACCTCTCTACCTTCTACTCTACTCAGATGGTATTTACAGTACTGTACTACAGTATATCACATTACCACATCACGTGTACAGGGTATTGCAGGGTGCTAATGCTCCTTTTGCAGCCAAAGTGGTAGTTTTTGTGAAACATACCATGATTACTTATATTGAGATGTTTCAGTACAGTGGATGATACAGTATATACAGTAAAGTACAGTATATATAGTACTGTAAGAAAAAGAAGCAAACCAATGACAATTTGTGGTTGTATTTCTCTAGAATGACTAGAAGACCTTCTGGGGGAGGACGCCAACGCCTGTTCACACAACAGCAGGAACTTGCCGTTGTGGACCTAGTGAGGGCAGACAATGCCATCCGTCTCCACCAGCTACGACAGAAAGTACTTGCAGACAGGCAAGTGTTCAACAACATAAACCATGTGAGCATCACCACCATCAGACGCATCTTGGGAAAACACAACATCACCATGAAGCAGCTCTACAGGGTCCCATTTGAGAGGAACAGTGTCAGGGTCAAAGGACTTCGACGTGAATATGTACGGGTAAGTGTAACTGTCCTTTACATTTACAATACAGTATTGGTGAAATCCAGTAGCAGCTGAATATGTACCATATCAGTACCACATGGATCCATTCGGAGAGCTACACAGGTACCTGTGTGATGGGGTGGGGGTTCTGTATGTGTAGCACTGTAGTAATATGTTTTGTTTTTTTTGTTACAGAGAATCTTGGCCATGGATGGAGCTGCACAGCCTCATGAATTCGTTTTCATTGATGAAGCTGGATTCGACCTGAGCAAAACAAGACGACGGGGTCGTAATGTAATTGGCCAAAGGGCAATTGTGCACGTCCCGGGGCAGCGCGGGGGAAATCACATTGTGTGCCGCCATAAGCCTTCGAGGGCTTCTGCATCATCATGCAAAACTAGGTCCATACAATACCCAACATATACTCACATTTCTAGATGCTCTCCATAATATAGTTGTACAGAACAGACCAGATCAGCCCAGGTTTGTGGTGGTATGGGATAATGTCAGTTTCCATCGGGCTGCTCTGGTCCAGGCCTGGTTCACCAACCACAATCAATTTGAAGTGGAATACTTGCCCCCTTACTCACCATTTTTAAACCATATAGAGGAATTCTTTTCGGCTTGGAGATGGCGTGTATATGACCGCCAACCACATGCCCGCATGCATCTTCTGCAGGCAATGGAACAGGCCTGCGGCGACATTCAGGTGACAGCAATCCATGGATGGTTTCGACATGCAAGGGGATATTTTCCCCGGTGCCTCGCGGGAGAAGACATTGCTTGCGATGTCGATGAGGTCCTGTGGCCAGACCCCAACAGACGGCGGGATCCATGAGCTCACGTACGCACAATTGCCATGATTTTCTGTGTTTACAGTATAGTGTTTTTTTCTATTATTATTATTATTTTTTTGCTTTATCTGAATTCATGTTACTGTAATGTACAGTGCTGCAATGTACAATACTGAGCAGGCCTATTTGCTTTTTTGGTTGTTTGAAAATGTGCCTTCTGAAAATGTGCCTTCTGAATAAACAGTGAAAATCAAAGACTGCAGTGTTTTATATAAAGTAGACTAGTGTGTTCCCCCTGATCTGAAAGTGTATGTATATGATGCAAGTGTGTGTCATTTTGTCATCAGAGTTACATTTTGACAAAGGATTGTTAGGTTTTGATAGCAGAGTTTAGGTTTTGATAGTAGAGTTTCAATTTGACACAGATGTGAATGGTATATTTCCCAGTGTTGTGTCATGTTTACTTGTGTGTAGAGTTTTGGCACAATGAGCGAAGTTTTGCAAAATGTGTTCAAGCAACGGGCAAAAACTGTAATAAAATAAAAAAAATTGTAAATTAGTATAGTAAATATAAAAGTTTAACCTCCCTTTGATTTTCAAAGAGAATTGAAACGACTGACTGAAACAATATTTCTTTATTAAATTTTAGTCAATTTCATAAATTATAGGAAAATTGATGAAAAAGGTTTTATTTCAATCACGAGTTCATTGAGAGCTGAGCCGAGGTTTCAACTCTTTTGCCTTTCTTTTGAAAAGACAGCACAATCCTTAGGATATTAACAAATCAGCCCCTGGATGACGAACCTGGATTAACAGGGCCATGTTTGTTTACATGTGGAATGTTAAACGACATTTAAAGGTTGCATATTTTATAAAGGTAAATTTCCATGTGTTGTTTGATTATAAAGGTCCAGGTTCTATATTAATACTGTGAAAGTATCAAAGCCTCAGTCCACAGAGAAATGCACACAGCCTGTATTCAGAAACTGAGCCTTAAAACCAGCCGTCAGGACTTCTGGAACTTTGTGATGTCACAACAAAGCAGGCACCTCCTTTGCAGGATTTGGTTTCTCTGAGTGTTTCCCTGAAATCTGCTTTATTTCTATTCAGTCTCTCAGAAAACAGTCAGCCAATCAGAAGAGAGGCTCAGAGCCTCCTCTCTTCTGATTGGCTCGCCGACCTGTTGTTACTAGAGCTCCAGAGAGAAGCCTGAGAGAGGAGATGTAAAACTACACTGAGATGGTTTTTGGTTCTTAAAGCCACAAATATATCTTCTTATGGATCAACACTGTGAAAAGTGTAAAACATGGGAGGGGTCCACGTCCTTCAGGCTCCATTACAGTTAAATGATGGAGTTTTGTCAGACTTTAAGGTTTTTGTACCTCAGTAAACTGAACAGTGAATGATTCTACTTGTCATTATATTCATATTATTATATATAATATTAGTGTCATTATATTCCTATTACAGATGCTGTTGTTGACATGTTTCCTAAAACACCACTAGTGGTCATACTTACCATGGAAGAACATTTCATTCATATTGTCCACTCTTATGTTTATTAAATCAATACATACATGAAGACAATAGAAAATTGATGTCAGATTTCCCAGACTGTTGTGATGTCACGTCACTGACTGTCTAACCTGTCTTATCTGATCTGGTGTACTAACACCAGAGAGAGAAAGGTAAGGCATAATAATTGACTTTTTTCAGCTTCTCTCATTTATTTTCTTTATATTGAACATCTTCTTCTGTATTGTAGGAATAGCACAATAGAAGCATATCTATGACTGTATTTAATGATAATAATAACTTTTATTTATGTAGCACTTTTCTTGACAAAGTTATAAAGTGAATCACAGAAAAATAAAACCAGGTAATAGAAAAGTATGGATGAGACTCTGGGTGTATGAATGTCTGGGATGTAACAAGAACAGAAATAGAGTGGTGAGGTGGTCTGTGAGATCCTGGCTGTGCAGGAGTGAAAAATAAACAAGCCACCCAATAAAACCACAGTGTTTTATCACCCAGTGGGTGGTCTCTTAATGTAGTTCCCTTAATGTCACATAGAAACATAGGCCTTTCTTATAGCAGGCACAGAGTGGCTAATCGAGAAGCGCCAGACTCCTGGTGGGCCGGGCTGGTTGTTGGACAGGTGCAGTGACCGGGTCGGTAAACACAAACCTTTTATAAATAGATCATCCAGGCGGTCGCTTTAGGTTCTTTAAATAAACTCTAACGACTACTGCGAGTACAGTTATGACTTTTACTCAACATCAATTTAACATGACAGCTCTTAGCAGTAGGCTGCTGGGCCGCCGAAAAAAAGAATCATAGTACAGAGAAAGGGAGAGAGATTCATGTGTCTGTGTTGTGGTGATCGGACCAGTGGAGCAGGCTGAACGCTCTGGCTCTATGAGGCCGTCATCTCCCTCATGTTGGTCTCCCCAGCAAGTTCGGTTTGGCTCCGTCCACCTGCTTACAATTGTTTAAAACCGAGACTGTCCTCCTGTGAAAAAACGAGCCCACAGGTCGTCTGTTCAGCAGGTTATTATGACCCATAGTTAACATTTTGTTGCTAGGCGACATCTAGTGGTCGTAGTAACTATGACAGGAGCAAAGTGAAAAGTGCGGTGACGTAGTATAAAGAGAGACAAAGCCCACGTCAGGAGGAGGTTGTGGTGGATGGATGGACCAACAAATCACATGAATATGACACAGGAGATCTGTGTTTGATTCCCATGTGAAACTAGTAGTTTATATTGTTTCTATTATCCATGACCGTTCATTGTTATTATTGTAACCATGTCAACAAAGATCGTCTGATGTTGAGGAACTACTTATTCTAACCCAAATCATGATCTTTTCCTTAACCTAACCAAGCCATGACCATTATTATAGAAACCACGGCAACATTCGGTACGCCGCTCTCGGTACAGCGGAGTGTTTAGGGTAACCGTGACAACCAAGGTCCAGTACGCATATCGCTGTAGGCTGCTATTTCAGGAGACGCTCCTATGGGTCGTATCAGAGGGTTGAAAAAAACCTGTGTGGTTGTTCAGGTTGGAGGAGCGGTTGTTAAAATCTGAGGCAGCAGTGAACCGTTACTGACTCAATTTACATGAATAATTAGGTTGAAAGAACAAAAAGCTCAGAGAAAAGAAGTTAAAATCCAGCAAAATCCAAATGCTTCAAAAAGTTGTGCATCTCGCTGCAGCAACTCTGCAGACGACAGACAGAAGGAGCAGAGCAGCAGAGTTGAGGACCACAGCTCCCAGTGCAGCTCCCAGTGAGTCCAGTATAAACACAAATCAAGTTTATTTAGCAGGATAATGTTTGAAAATTTGATAGTACAAAAGACAAACACCCGGAGTGAGAAACAGAGGAATCTATAAACTCCATGTTCTCTTGCTGGACCTCTGCAGCCTTCAGTGGTGAACATGCAACACTTTCATCCACTATTTTGGAACGTGTCAGGAGAAGAGGGAGAATCAATTATCTCCCGTATTGATCAGAAACTTCCGTCTATTTTAAAGCTCGCCATCGATTCCTTAATTGAAACATTTGCTGTGTGTCGAGCGCAGGTCCTATGGCAGCTGCTTTGCATTTTTCCCTCTGCTTATTGACGTCTCGTTGCACTACAGCAGCTAGTTGAATGCTAAGAGGATGTGGAAGCTGCAGTGAGGAGGAGGAGAAATCCTGTATTACCTGGCTGTGCCTTTAGGCCGCGCATCGGCTTACAGCTGTGATTAGACACGTCTGCAGTAACGGAGGGATACTAAGTCAGCTGTCTGATCCTCATACAAGCAATGGAAGGAAACTTTCCTTTGTATTTTTTGTCTGGTAGAAATCAATAGGGATAGTGCATCATCAGCAGAGCCGCTAACATAGTTATAATTACCAGATGAGAAGCTGACAGCTTTATTCCTCTGTTAATTGGCCATAATTACACACCTGTCGTAACATTCAGTTACTCAGTGAAGATATTCGAACAAATGTCTCAGGTGCAGGTGCGTGGGAAAGTGTTACATCTGTCTTTTAAAAAAAGAAGAATATCCCGCACACTGCTCTTGCTCAGCATCACAATTTATGGATCATCCTACCGTTTGGTGTGTGACACACCTGGGCACACGAGATGGATGGAGCGTTATCCATTTAAGAGCGTGGTTTAAAGAACTATGATGATCAATAAACTGCGATGCTGAGCAAGAGCAGTGTGCGGGACGGGCTTGGTTTCAACACTGAAGTAATATTCATTTACAGATTCATTCTCTGTCTGCCCCCACCTCACCTGTGTCGCTTGTTGCAAACTACATCTGCCGCCTGCAACAGCCATGCTGCTTATCTTAGTATTTGTTTTAGGAATTTTCAACAGAATGTGTTTGGTCTGTCGTCATTTCAGGCTGGAACCAGCTGCAACAAAAAAAAATAAATAAAACTTTTATCCCCATGCTGTTCCTATCCGTTCACCGATGTCTCCAAACTGTTTGTCCCACACAGGCTCCTGTATGGCTGTTCTCTTACTGCTCGGCCAGTTTGTCTTGCTGCTTGTTGCATGCCGGGCTCGTTTTCTTGCTTTGTCTGATGCTGTTGTGTGAGAGACTGAATGTAATTTATGTAATGCGTGCTGTCACTTATCATGCTTGTGATTACTAACAGGTGTGTTGAAACATTTTTTTTGTCCTTTTAACTTTTGATATTCCTTTTTCAGCCCTGACCCGTCTCCTCAGAGGGCTTCGCCTTTTGCCAGGCTGCTATTGTAAATAAGAATTTGTTCTTTGTGACTTCCTGGTTGAATACAATAAAAATGAATTACATGTGCTGATGGCTGTGCTGAGTTTATCTTAACCACTAACAGTGCATCACAGTGACAGTGGGAAAACATGAACGTGCAGAGAATTATCACCTGAGTCTGCAGCTCTCACCGATTGTTTGTCCGGCTGCAATTCTGCTGTTTTTATTCAGTCTGCTCGAGTGGTGGGGGGACAATTCAAACCCATTACCCAAGTAAAAGTAACGATACCCCCCTTCACCTTCATTCCCTGCAATCAAGCAATAAACCTCCCTCTTTTCTCCTCAGACTCTGGGTCTGTGTCTGCAGTTGTGTTCACCTGTTGATCAAAACAGAACAAGCTGGTCAACATGAACTCAGCAGATCATGGAGAACCCATCCGATGGAACTCATACCAGCAATCAGGTGGAAATGGTCTCATCGCACACGTCAGCCGCTCCTTCTCCGCCAGCCATCCAGCCCAGAGAAGCCTCACCTTTCCCAACCAGAACATCAAAGTGCAGGACTTTGCTTCCTCCGTGCTCTCTGGTCAGCCATCAAACTTCTCAACATTTAGGTCAAAAGACACATAGAGGACAACGTGGTGACACAGATCCAGGCAGGTACTGCTGGAGCACAGTTTGCACCTTAAACACATGCACAAAATCCACACATTGCACTGGCAGATCAGTTCTGATGTTGTTTCAAAGGGTGTGTTTTTTATGCTGTGTGTTTGTGCTGCTGCTACACAAACCAAACCAATCACCAAGATCTTCAGCATTGTACCTCTCTCAATACACGGACCCAGCGTGCAGCCCACTCAGCTCTTCTAAACAATGGCCCAGCCACTCGGCCAGTGAGTGGAATTCAGTCTGCTCGCTCTCAAAGTGGTGGAAGAAGAAAGTAACAATTTGTCGTCAGTTATAAAAATTAACACCAATCTGATCCTTTAAAAGGCCCTGAAAACCTATTTTCATGATCAGCAGAGGAAAAGTAAATGTTCTGCTTTTTTTTTTTTTTTTTTGTTCTTATTTCATGACAGATTTCTGTATTTGCGTTTGCTTTACTGGTACAAACCACAGTCACACCAAACTCAAAACTGATAATTATTTAGTCTGCTACACTCCAATGTCAATGTTAAAATGAGGATTAATTCGAAGATATAAAATTAATCTTCCGATTATATGTATGACTTGACTTTATTTCTGTTTTCGGTTTCAGCAAAACAGAATTTTCCTTTCCATTCGCGTATGTGCTGTGTGTGTAAGCGCTAATTGGATGTTGTAAGCCTGAGTCTAGATGTCAACTACATAATGGCAAGAAAAAGTAAGTGAGCCCTGTGGAATTACAGTATCTACATTTATGTATAAATTTGTCAGATAAGTTACAGTGATGAACAAACACAATCTATTTGAACTATTAAGACACTAACCATTGTATTCTACTGGTCATACTGAATACATCATTAAGATATTCACAGTGTAGGCTGGAAAAAGTGTGTGAACCCCTCGGCTAATGACATGAACAAAAGCTAAGGATTTACCAAACGTGGAGTCCCGTCCTTACAAACAAAAAAACAAACAAACAAAAAAAAAAAAAAACACTTAAACATTTTGAGTTCGCTGTTCACAAGAAGCATCTGCTGATGTGCCCTGAAAAAAAAAGAAATCTCAAAAGACTGAGCATCAAGAACCGTTGATTCACATGAAGCTGAGAGGGTCACAGAGTCATCTCAAAGAGTTTACATCTTCATCAGTACACAGTCACACAAACTGTCTGTGAATGGAGATGATTTAGTTCTTTGGCTCGTCCGGTGATCCAGCTAAGACGACAATCTGGCCAACGTGAACCCAGCAGATGTTGACTCACTGCGCCAAGCACTCGCCAGTCAAGGCTTTTTTTGTGGGACAGGACGACCAGATGCTCCGACAGGTCGTGGTGAACCACCAGACCCTGTCAGCCCATGTAACTCCGATCGGCAATCAGGCGAAAATGGTCTGCACACACCGTGTCAGCCCCGCTTCCGAAGCCCCTCCTTCTCCACCAGCCATCCACCTCACGTTCTCCAACCAGAGTGTTACTGGGAAAGTGCAGCGTTTGAACAACATCCATCAGACTTATCAACACACAGGTCAAAAGACACATAGAGGAAAACATGGTGGTACAGATCCGCAGTCAAGCCTGGTTTGCACCTTAAACACATTTACATAAACCAAACCACTCACCGAGATCTTCAGTACTGTACCCCTCTCAATACATGGAGCCAGCATGCAGCCTGCTCAGCTCCTCTAAACAATGGCCAAGCCACTGCGTCATGTCAACCAGGCACTGCTCATCACCTGCCCAACACCACTGTGACGGTGTAGCATGGTGGAGGCAGCGTCAGGCTGTGGGGGTGTTTTTCACTAGCAGGAACGTGGAGACTGGTCAGGGTTGAGGGAAAACTGATCCAGAGCTCAGGACCTCAGACCTTCCAACAGGACAATGACCCTAAGCACATAGCCAAGACAACGCAGGTGCTGCTTAGGCACAACTCTGTGAATGTCCTTGAGTGGCCAAGAGAAGAGCCCTGGTTTGATCCCAATCCATCATCTCTGGAGAGACCTGAAAATGTCTGTCCACTGACGTCCCCATCCAACCTGACAGAGCCTGAGAGTCTGCAGAGAGGAAGGAGAGAAAATCCACAAATCCAGGTGGACAAAGCTTGTTGTTTTGTACCAGAGGTGCTTCAAGTACTGAGTAGAGTCTAGATACTTATGTCAATGTGATATTTCAGTTTTCTCTTTTTAATACATTTGCAAAAAAAAAAAAAAAATTCTAATATCAAAAATTTTGTTTTTCCTTTATCATTGTGGGGTATTGATTATGGAATGCCATCTAAATCAATATTAACAGCGTGTTTATTTATTGAGTTTTTTACAAAATCAGCATAAATACTAATGACAGTTAGAAATATATGGTGAAGAAAATGAATAAATGAATAAATGAAAACATACACATATTGAAACACTTTTGCCTCTCCCTTTCCTTAAATAAAAATAAAAGCCATAATAATAAAAGATCAGATGACAAGGGACATTAAAAAATGATCATTTTCAAAATAAAAAGCAGCTTTTTATAGCTATTTATTTATAGCTCATTTATATAATTATATTTAGGTTTATTTATATATTTCTACATTTATTACCCAATTTATCTATTTCAGGATTTATTTAATAGCTGTATTTATTTATTTATGTATTTGTTTAATATTGTTTTGGATGTGTAGAATGATTAAGGGAAAAAATGAATTTAAATGGTTTTAGCATGAGGCTGCAACATAGTTTGAATATGTTCTGAATGCACTGTATATAGTCTGCATGTCCTGCACACAGGTATACAGACAATAATACAAATGTTCCACTTTTGTTGCCTTTGGGGGAAAATATTACATTCTCTAGGTTTTACTTTTGACATATGTATCAACATTATTATAATGTACATCAGCAATTCTTAAATCAGAACATGCTTAGTCTGATTAGATCATATTTATTTTGGCTACATATAGAAGTTAATAGGTTAATAAAGTCTAATGTGAGCATGGCATCACTTGTACTCTGTCTGACCTGTACTCGCCTCCAACCACAGCATACATCACTTCCTCTTTTTTCCGCTGCTCGACTCATTGTACACCTGAGGAGTCCCGAGAGCAAAAGTCTTCAAAAAATATGTGCACTGAAAAAGAAAAATTCATAATGGAGGTGATGCTTCCTGGTAATAAAGTGTGTGCAGTGGAGGTGGTAATAACTCCTGACCCTATTAAATTAATTAAGCCACAGCTTATCATAATGGTGGGATGGAAAGAAAGATGGGGGGAGAAAAAAAATGAGTGTGGCGGAGGCAGGTGGTAGTCCCTTTGAAAGCTTCTCGTTGATGAGGCTGGAGGGTAGGCACACAGAAGAAATGCATAACTTATTAAATTAGTGTCGGTCTCCATGGGATGCACAATAATTGTCCTCCATGTCATTAAATTCAGCCTGCTTTTGGCTGTGCTTCACAGGTCTCTTCAGCCAGCCGCACACAAGGGTCCACAGATATCTGGTGTCGTGTGTGTGTGTGTGTGTGTGTGTGTGTGTAAGCATATTTTGTCTCAAAGGTAAATGAACACCAAGTTAAAGTCAATAACACTGTACTCACCAAGTTAACCGATGGTATATTATATGTATATGTAAATGTGAATGTATATGTACAGTATGTGCAAAGGTGAGGCAAGGCAGGCAACAGTTTGGGGGCCCCAAGGCTCTTAGGGGGCCCCCAAGGACTGACAACCTTAACGCCGCAGCAATGTCTCAAAATGCTGCTCGCTCCCCCTTAAACAACCAATGGATGATTTGCAATGTTATCTCAGTAGGAAAGCTCCCTTAAGAGCCCCATTTAGAATAAAAACAGTGGAGATCTGTGATTGGTTGTCAGGTATGGCCAATCAAAGCTCATTCAAGTCTCTGTCTGGCTGGTGATTGGCTGACTGAACATGCTGCGGCTCTGTCCCGCCTACTGAGCACTGACAGCCCGGAGCCACATCAGAGCTTCTTCACTGAAAAGGAAAAACAAGATCTGCCACAAAAAATCTCTTAATATGTTGTTATCTACTTTTAAGAAAACAAAAGTAGCTAAAGGGTTTCAAAAGTCACCACATCTAGTGAGAAAATCACTAAGCTGCCAATACGGCTCAGTAGGAATCCTCCTTAAAGGAGCTTTACGTGTTGATGAGCACTGGCCTTATCATGCAGTGTCCAGCTGAAGACTGAGCTATCAGGTGTAGTCTAACAGGTGAGGAGGCAGCGTGTGCTGGAGTTCTGGTCTGGCTCAAGGGAGAAAACCAGGTTTGCTTGGATGGCTGGAGATGAGTGGATTGCCGTCAGGTGTGTAGGACCACCAGGAGCAAGGAGCGGTAGACACACACACACACATATGCAGACACACAGAGCCGTGACAGTTTGGCCACTAACATGAAAAATGTGATATAAGAGATCCCACCCTAAGGAGTCCCCCCCCCCCACACTGCACACACTGCCCTATCCGCTCTCGCCTGCCCTGCAGGTGTTGCTAGACTTTTATGCCTCTGCGCCAGCGACAGCCAGAGCCGGAGGCATATTGTTTTCGGGTTGTCCATCCCATTCTTGTGAATGCAATATCTCAGTAACGCCTTGAGGGAACTTCCTCAAATTTGGCACAAACATTCACTTGGACAGAAGGATGAACTGTATCACACTACAAAAAAAGGCTATTATGAACACAGTATGAGGTTGAATAAGATGAAAAGAAATGGTAGAACATACGATTTCTCAGAAAACAATGATTAAAACTAAATACCATAAAATAAACCTGCTGTGTTGCTCAGTTAGCTGCAATAGTCCTGTGTTTCAGTGTTGAGGAACACTGAGGGCATCATTAAAAGAAAAAACTTAAGTGCTGTATTTTTCCACTTCACAGCTCGTGTTCAATGCCAAGCTCATGTGCATTGTATATTAATCTCTTGTAAGTGAGGCTGGGTATGTACCACCAGTGCTGTTAGGGTAAGTGATAAGTGAGGTGAGAAATATAGCTGATTATTGGGCTCTGGAATTTTTGATGGCAAGTGCTATTATCTGCTGGAGTTTGCTGAGCTGCTTAAACACAATAATGCCCTCATTTCTATACTGGGTCTCCTTGTGTGTCTGATATGATGAGGAGTAATGGCCTTTTAAATGGAAATATCCAGCAGCGTTTGCTCAGGGAAGGAGGCTGCCGCGATCAGACTAGTTTTTAAACGTCACCTCCCCCGTGGAGCTCTGACACTCATCCGAACTATTCCCTTCCTAATCCAATAAAAGTCACCCTTTTTTTTTTTAGCATACATTCGTACCGGTGTTGCTGAGTGATCCAGACGGCCCAGAGACTGGTCAAGATCCTGGAGCATGACAGGGATGATAGATATCTGGTGTCACTGGATCTTGAATAGGGATGGAGTTCAACAGTATTTTATTGTATCTGAATCCAGTTTCAAATCCAATTACTGAATCTGAATCCTTTCAAACTCCGTAAAAAAGATTTTTTGAATGAAAGTCATTTGTTTGGTGGGGATTGTAGACATCCATTAATGACATATACTGCTTTTATGTCAAAATACCTCTACAGTATCTCTGCCTGTCACAGATGGCTCCACATTCCACTCTTTGTCTGTTTAGGGAAGCTGGTCATTCATCCACACCCCAGCAACTTCCTGGACTGGATCACTTCTTGACTGGACTGGACTGACTGACTGGTAAGTACAGTGAAACTATTTATTTATTTATTCATTTTTTTAATAATTTTTTTTTTTGGGGGGGGGCTTGAGGTTTTCTGTTTGCGAACTGAACCTAACTGAACCGAAATGAACTGAACTTAATTTTACTTCTCAAAACAAACAAACAGAATTTGGCCAACAGAGAAAATAATATTAATCTTACTTTATCATTCAGTGGATATCAATTAAACTGATGTCTTTTCATGCACAATGCACTTAAAGTTACCTTAAGACAAACTTGTTGCAGTGCTGCAGGTCACACAATCTGATGGATCACAGAATCAATGTAACACCAGCTGCTGCAAGCTCTTACTTTAACATCTTCGGTGGTCGATTAATAATTAAACAAATGATTTGCCATGCTGCAAATACTGCAGTTTGAAGTTGTTAAAGTTGTTAAGGAAGTTGTTTAGGAACATTTAGACTAGTCCACCATGCTTGTTTGCAACAGTGTGACTGAGCTAACGCTTTTATAAACAGTACATCATGAAAGACTCATTAAGGGATTTGTTGGCTGCAGATCTTAACGAATCTGGGTTGTTTTTATACCAACATGTATCTGGATCCAAAATGGAACCAGTTATCTCAACCCATCCGTAACCCGGGCGCTGTGACTCAGGTCGTACAGTGGGTTGTATTCTGATCACAGGATGGGCGGTTCAATCCCCAGCTTCACAGAGTGAGCTGTTTTGAGGGAACCCTAATTCTTACCATGAAGCTGCATCTCTGGCTGTGAATATACATGTTGCTCATTTTCTATTTTTTTTTACATTTTAATCTGCCACTGATCAATTTGTAAACTAACTTTTTAGCACAACATAATGAGGTAAATGTGTGCCATGATTAGCATGTCAGCTCCATGTTGTTTTGTCACCAGAAATACCCTGAACCACTGTTGCGCTGGCGGCACGCTGTGACTCAGCTCTTCCGTTGATCTGTGTGGTTGTTTTCTCTCTCTCTGAGCAGGATTGACTCCGGACTCCGGTCTTCTCATCAGATTATAAACAAGCCAAACTATAAGCAGTCAAACACTCCAAAGCCTGTCAGTTATCAGGGTTAGGTGTGATCACAGCCTCACAATGCCATGAGATGGAACATGCTGTTTCAGAGGATTTCTCCTGCAGATTACAGTTTCACTGCCACTGACGGTTTAGTCAGTTAAACTGCAAATGGAGCCACAGTTTTCAAGGCAAATATGGAAGGGAAACAATACAATATTTCCTCAAAACATTATTTGTTTGAAGCAGGCTTTTATTAGAGACAGGCCTTTAATTCTAATCCCCTCTGTTTTATAATTATAATTGGTCAGTTTTGGTAAGGAGCCTTGTTTTGATCTGTTCCTGTTTGCCCTGTTAAAGTTACTGCATTATGCTCTAAATACAAACACAAAACTTCCTGTATCTGTTTCAGCAGACAGAAACAGTTAATGTCTTATCAGGGCTTTTATTGTGAAACATTTGCAGGCATGCCATATGCAGCAACAGTTGATGGGATTAAACGACAAGAAAGAGAAGTGGATCAGAATGAATGAATCAAATACTTAAGACGAGTAATACAGAACAACAAAGTCTTAGAAATATTGTATTGTCGAATGTATTATGTTAAAGCAGTACAAATGTTAATTATGCTTAATTAACATTTTATATGACAGGTACCAGGAGTTTATCCACCATTATTTTTTCCCTGCTCTGTATTTGATTGTGTCGACCAGGCCTCCAGCCATTATTGGAGACCTGGCTTTTAACTGACTCCTGGGCTGTGGTCCAAAATAATCAAAATAATTTCCTTCCCTAACCTCTCCTCGACCTCGATGGGAAACATCATGAGCTCAAGGAAAGATATGAAGGAGAATTCATAAGGACTTAGGAAAAGACAACCACACTTCAGAGACAATCCAGCCACACTTACACTTTGTTTTTCTGGAGATGGTCAATGTTTTATAAATAAAGTTGTTTTAAAAAAATCCAACAGAATTGATATGTTGAAAAAAAAAAAACATGAAAGAAAGAGATTGTAGTTTCACCATTGTCATGGTGAAACTACAATGATGTGTCATTTCCAGCAAGGAATTGCGGGACAATATCTTCTCCTTTCCTTTCATAAAGGAAGGTTCCAGTGTTTCCTCTGCTAAAGGAGATAAGATAGGAAGCACTGAAGCTCCTTTCCTCATCATTTACAGAACTGGACCGGCTCTTATTATGGCTTACACTTAGATCATTTCACTGATTTAGGAACCTCCCACATCAGTCTCCAGCTCTGTGATTGGACATTCCACTGTGAGCTTGGAGTGGGTAAAAGCATTTAAGGTAAAGCATTCATCTCAGATGTGTGACATGTCTAAATTTTCTTCTTCATGTCTCTCTATTGTGTCCAGCTGGAAAGGAGTCATTACTACCCTCTAAGACTGGGGGGGGGGGGAATTCCATCTTACTTCAAATTTCTCCCCCTCTTGTCTCTCCTGCGTGAATCATATGTCTGGTTAACTTCCCGGCCTCTGATAAAGAGCACAGCTGCTTCGCTAAACTTTTCTATGGGAACTATCTGGGACTGTCTCCCACACAGTGGATGAGCTAAGAAAATAACATATTTTGACCATATGAGTTCAGAAGTTGTAACATTTTAAAGGTGGTTGTTATAGTGCCATCATCTGGCCAATGCATTAATATTTGTTGCCTTGGCGACAGAGGATCTTTGAAAACAATCCAGACAATGCTGTAGAGAAGAAGCTGTCGGTGACTTATATCTGTATGTATAAGCTCCCTCTGTTTGCCATGCGAAGCAGACGCTCTAATCAGACAACTGTTTCCCTCCTTTCATACCACCTCCTTGTTTGTAGTTGCTGTAGGTGGGAACATGACACGATAAAAGCACTCTGTAGAACTGCCAAATGTCAAGACAGAGGAACACGGGAACAAATACTCAGGGGGAGAGAAAGAGAGAGGAGACTGTGAGATAATGAAAAAAAGGGGAATGAACAATGGAATGACACAGAAAAATGAGAGGAATGGTTAAAACTGTCTAGTGCGAACTCTGGTGACATATAAATCATGAAGAAGTTTGGACATTGAGGGTTAAAAAAGACGAGACAATTACAGCTCCTGACTGATGTGCAGCTTAGCAACAGGACGCTGGGATGTTTCTCTCCAAACAAACAAACAAGAGGCAGACGAGGAAAGTCTCCGGGAGAGTTGGTGGGAGCTGATAATGAGGACTCGCCTGTAAACAGTCGCTGAGACACTTTATGAATTTGATCTGTGACATACACAGAGGGGAAACAGACACATTCTGTTAATTAGCATAGCTAATTAGCCACAATGCAACAATAATTAATTTAAAAAGTGATATTTAAATTAATTATTGATTATATTAATTAAGTCAGAGGGGGTAACGGGAGTGTGGGTAATTAAGATAAATGTTAAATGTGTTGGTAATTAGGTTAGGATTGGAGGGAGATGATGATGATGATGTAAAGACAGGAGGCCGGGGGAGGGGGAGGAGCAGCAAACTGTCATGTGGCTGTTGAATTCATCACCGCGACGCAAGGAGAAGGAGCTGGGGAGATGGTGTTTCAGAGCTGATCAGATGAGCGCAGTGTTTTTTCCGTAGTGTTGTTACTAGTGGGTGGTTGTTGATAGGCTCTGCTCACCTCCTCTTCGATCAGAGCTCTGAATCCCCGGGTAACACTGGACAGATATAACTACACAGCAAACAGACACAAGACCTTTGCTGTGTCTCCATTCGCATACTTCCACACTCACACTTGCTATTTTGAGGGGCGTTCACATTGACATGTATGGCAACATAGAATGCAATATAAGAACCCGGATGGACGCTTCTTACCCTCAACGGTCGCCATCTTGGCTACGTAGCAGAAGGAGAGGGACCACCAGCGTATTTTCAAACTTGTGAAAACAGCAACCCGGGACCAAATGCAGCCTAATTTCAACATGACACGTGGGTCAGAAACAGGACAGTAAAACCTTCATTTAGAAGTCAAGTGAGGAAAGCAGCCGTCAGGCGGCCGAAGGTTGTGGTGACATGTTGCGATTTTCATTTCTGGTCAGTCCACCACAGCAGCATTTGATTTGAGACTACACTACCCGGGGTCAGCCCTATGTTCCCACAGCCCTATGTTCCCACAGCCCTATGTTCCCACATTTCTAAGAATGTTTTGAAAATTAGGCCCTATTTTCCCACAGTCTTATATGTTCCCATAAGCCCATGTCCACACTAACCCGGGTAATATTTATCCGGTTAGCCCTTCCGTCCACATTAGAACGGTGAATCCCGTAACTGAAAACGATGCTTTACAAAAACGATCGCTGAGGTGGATAAATGTGAAGACGCCGTGGAACGTGGATGCAAAGCGTTCTGAAAGGGTATAAAAGGGGAATATAGGGCTGTGGGAACATAGACACGCTCCCCACTACCCTATCAAAATTCTCACACCACACCAGTGAGTATAATGTGTACACAGTGTACTGGACTACTGCCTTCTCTCTACACCAGTGTCTCTCAAACGTTTTCAGACCAAGGACCACTTCACCACTAAAATAAAACTCACAGACCACAAAACATCCCTGAAAGCAACTGGCCCACTATTTCAATGGTACTGTAGCAAGCTTAAGATGACTATATTACTAGTAAAACTTAACACTTGCCTGTTGTGTCCGTTATGTCGGAGGTTTCATTTGATTTTCTTTTAACCGACCCAGTCTTAATCCTCCGCTCCGTGATCTTGTCCGTTGTCAGTGTTTGATACTTAACAGGCTGATAACTGGTGACATGCAGCTCAATCCCAGCGCAAGTTAACCATGAGATTCTTCCACATTTCCTTTCAACACAGTGTCGCAAAAACAATCGGTTACCGTGAAGTCCAACAACACTGTAAAACAACCAACTCAACTTATGTTTGAATTTACGTATGAGTCGGTTTTATATTGGGAACAATACTGAAAATCACTGCTATAGGTTTTTTGGTCACTCAAACACTAAATTTAAAACATTTGATAATTTGATAATTTACTCACGGACCACCAGAAGTCGTTTGAGAACGGACCACACTTTGAGAAGGGCTGCTCTACACCAAGGACACAGGTTTCTCAAATCGGGAGAACATCTGAAGGTTCCTCCCAACTGGCCACACTGATGACTCTAGCTGGTTTGTGTTTAACGTGAAATTGTACAGCAAAACTGTTTTAAATTACATATTTGTAGCCTTTTTGTAAAATTTGCTGTCTGTCTCCGAGGCCCTGTTCACACCTGGCATTAACATCCATCTCAGGTGATCTGATCAAAAGTGGACAGCTCTAAGTGCAGGTGTAAAGGCACCCAAGACACATTGAGGAAGCAGAGACCTCTCTCTCTCTCTCTCTCTCCTTCTGTGTGTGTGTGTGTGTGTGTGTGTGTGTGTGAGTCTTATCTCCCCGGCTGAGTCTAAATGCCACATTTCCTGTTCCCCTCACACACACATTGACAACAGACCCTTCTGCCATAGTCTAACTGGCTAAAAACAACAAGAGATACGTGTTTATTTGCATATACACAGTGGGGAAGTGAGATCTCATCACAAGTGGTCACTTGAGACGCATGTAGAGTTGCATTTTAATGTCAGGTGTTAACTGATGCGCTTAGAGCTGCCCACTTGTGATCAGATCACCTGAGACGCATGTTAATGCCAGGTCTGAACAGGGCCTATATATCAGCCCTGTGATAAACCGGTGACCTGTCCAGGGTGAACCCTCACCCCGGTCAGCTGTGATTGGGTATAGCCTCCTCACACAACCATAAAAAGGATAAGCCGTGTAGCGAATGAATGAATATGACAAAACTGTTAACTTGCTTTAGTAGATAATTATAGATTCATGAATTTAGTGAGGGCTTTAACACCAGTTTGGACCTGAAAGTGGTAACACACTATCTAACATGAAGGAGGGGTAGGCACTTGTACTCTAAGAGCTGTCACTGAAACATTATTCTCTTTCTCACCAGTCAGAGACAAAACAAACAGCTTGAACCAGGGATTTCTATCTGCATTAAATTAGCGCTCAGGTTCATATTTGTTCATAAACTTTCCACCATTAGATATCTGTCTCTACCTCTGTCTCTGTCGACTACTTTCTACCAGGCCACTTGGAAAGAGTCTATGAAAATCTGAGTCAAAGACAATCAAATGAATACATGCACCTAATGTCCGTCCAGGCTTTTAAGGTCTCATCTGACAGAAATTCCAAGTGAAAATGAGGAGAACAGGAGGCAGCTTTACCTCCAAGTCTGTTGACAAGCCAAATGATAATTTGACGGAGTGAGAGAGACGGAGCGAGTGCCAGCGAGTAGGGTGATCAGATCGGGTGGGAATAGGGAATAGATATGCAAGGTAACTCAATTAAGGGAGGCAATTTCCACCCTCCCCTCTTGCCCTGAAAGAACTAGAGCAAGTGCAGCCACTTACAATTGTGTCAGAGGACAAATGGAACACAGAGGCAGAAAAAAAGGCTCGTACATTTGAGGAGCACAGGAGGACTCGGGAAATCCAGCAGAACCTGCAAGTTCTGACAAATGAAAACCAGCCTGATGAATGTCGAGGCTTTGTCAGAATCAAGTGTTATTGTAGAAAGAAAAGCCCAGCAACAACTTCAAAAGGAATAAGTTAAAAGGAGAGGAAACAGATGATCATCTGCGGGAGATGACTAAATTATATTTATTAGTCACAGCCTGTTATCAGTTATTCCTCTGTGCAGCGGGGCTCTATCCTCATCAAAAAAAAATTACATTACATTCTTCTTAGGGCTCACACATTTTGGTCTGATGGTTGTAGGAAAAGCAAAGTTCAGGGATCGGCCAAAAAAGAGCAAAAGAAAAGCACCAGCATTAGCTGTTCCTTTATATCAAGACCCCAGAAATTGTGGTGGTTTTTGGCCACAATCAGGAAAACCATCCAGCAAACCACCACAGCCAGCCGGGCAGCCGAAGCTAATGTTAGTGTTTCTAAAGTTAATAACTGCAGGGTTGTTATATTTGATAACCAGTGTTGTATTGAGGTCAAGCCATCATGTTATTCTGGACATCAGAGCTGCCTGCCAACTGGAGCCGGAGGGAGTGGACCAACTGCAGGGCTGGTGGAGCAGCAGCTGCACTGTTTAGGAAATCAAAACATCATGAATATACACTGTTAGCTTGAGAGCATTAAGCCACTGTGTTAACAACTGTTACCGTATATTGACCTTATAAATGCAATTCGCAGAACATTAACACAACCACAGTGTAGCTGCATGACTCTACTGCATGCATCATCATTAGTGGATGGTTATTTTATTAACAGTAGGAAAATGTGGAACGTTAAATGCATGAATATCATTCAAATACAGAGACTGCTGCAGAAGCTACCACAGTTCTGACAATCAGGAACCTGCACCAATTCAGGATTGATCATCGGTGCTGAGGAAATTAGTTGCATCTTAGCACTTCCGGTTTGTCGTCTGTAGTCTCCGGGTTTTGTTGAATGGGTTTTAGGTGAGATGACTGAAATAAGGTCTGTGTTGACACAAGCTCTCTTTAAAAAGGCCAGTTGCTAACAAGTAACTTGCTAACAGCCGAACACGAAAACGGATCTACTCACCAGTCCACCTTTACAGCCTTGTTGTGTTTCTACTCTTGCTTTTGCAAACTATCACTGACTTTGTAAGAGGAAAGGCTTTTGTAGAAGAGTTCAGAGCTAAATCAAACTACAAGTTGAAGTTCAGCGATGGTGACGTTGAAGTCATGTGACTGTGGTGTAGCTGGTTTATAGCCTAACATTAGCTTCCTGCTTCTGCTGATTGTATTTAGGCTTCAAACATCATAAAGTGATTCATTAGTGAAGATGATCCCGCTGAACAAAAACCTGTCAGACTGTTGTTTGTCACAGATCTGTAATTATTCAAAAGACAATGTAAATATCCCATTGGCTTTTTGTGGAGGGATCCAGAGTGACGCTAACATCCAGGTTGGCCAACAAAAATACATTTGTCATTGAGGCGACCTGGTAGCAGAATGGTTAGCAAGCAAGCAAGCAAAGTTTATCCATATAGCACTTTTCCCAGACACTAGTCACAAAGTGCTTCCCATTCGAGACAAATAAAATCAAATACATCAAATAAAAACAAAAGTAAAAACACCATATAAAATATACAAGAGAAAAAAAACAGGCTTTTAGGTAACATGATATTTTTATGTTTTAACCAGTGTCCTACGTCTGTGTGAACAGATGGTTTAGGGTTTACTTTTTAAAATAGCCCACAGAGTCCAAGGATCTCAAATTTGTTGGGAGACTATTCCAGACTATTCCTTGGGAGCTGTCGACCGAAAGACGCTATCACCCCGGGTCTTAAAGCGTGTGCGTAGTACGCTTAGAAGACCGAGGGTGGAAGACCTATGAGCTCGGCTTGTGGTGTGGGGGTAAATGAGATCTGTGATGTGTGCTGGGGCCTGGCTGTGTAGAGCCCTGAAAGTGATCACTAAAATTTCATTTAAAAAACTGATTTTAAAATTAACGGGAAGCCAGTGCAGAGAGGGTAAAATAGGTGTTATATATGACCATCTGTGGGATTTTGGTAAAAGCCTGGCAGCGCCCAGTTATCACATGGGCACATAAGCCCTGCACAACGAGTCCCCTGTTCAGTAAAATAAGTAAAAAAAATGTTTTCCCTCCAGCACTCCAATACTAAGTAGTGTTAGCTGCCTTATACAAACCAAGCCTGAACCATAAAGATCACAGGTCAGAGAACTCTCATGACTTGTTTGTCCTATGGTCACATGGGTCACTTTTAGGTGTTAGAAACAGCTTCACCCAACTCATCATCTGTGGAGTGTTTATAACTATATTTTAATATTTGATGAGAATAATATACTGTACATACACAGCACATAGGAAATACACAGGTAGGTGCTCCCTACTGTTAATGTAAATGATCTTCAGACATAAGACGCAATTTAAAACCGATGTTCTGCTTAATTTCACGTCGATCAAGTAAAGTTAACAAATCATAGCAGGTTTTGATTGTATATCTTTATCAGTCCAGCTTTCTGCCGTTATGCCTCATACCTTTCACCTTTTCTTCTCACACAGACACATGGACACACACACACTCACACACATCCCATCCATCTCTCTCTCCTTTCTCCTCGGTCTCATTTTCTGCTCTAAATAATGATGCAGCAGACTCAAATCTCAGCCAGCGAATAAGAATGAATTTCTCTGGGCCTGCCTCACAGATGGAACCTTTCAGCAGGCCATTCTATTTATGTCCCAATCCAATCCAGCCGTGACTCACTCACACCATTACATTCATTCAGGATTATTGCAGTATGCTTGTCTGCTCTAACTGGAGAGTATACCTGGCTGAAGTTTCGAGCGGAATTTCAAACAATCTAAATGCAGCCCCACGCTGTGCAGACGTCACTGCAGTCTCACACCTTCACAAAGAGAGAAATAATGACTTCAGCTGACTTAAATGCACAGAGGTGAGCTGTCTGACTCTTCTGTCTGTCCAGAGAAAAGTCACATGTCACTGTGTTTTCCCTCCAAACACTGTCTGCTCCTGTTTAGGCTCATGGATTATACATCTATTTTCAATTTCAAGTGTTTTTTATTCAATTTTCACACCACCTCCATTAAAGGATAATTCCAGCTTACTACAACTAGGCTCTTATTTTGGTAACTCTCATGATCATTTCGTACACAACAGAAAACTGATGAGATTGGGACTCAGACGTAGAGGAGTGTTCCCAGTAAGTCCATGAGGGCTCAGTCCTGTCCCACTGTCAAACCATCAGGAGCACGTGTAGCAGACACACTGAGCCATTTATACACACTTTCCATAAGTCCGCATTTCTGCACACTTTGCCTGATGGAACTACCCAAAGGTCATAGCGTTGTGTCATTAAACCGCAGGGTTACCCTGATTACCGGGGGATGCCTGGAAGCATTAAAATAAAAAATGAAGGTAGAAGAAAAACAGTTAATAAGCAAGCATGACAGAAACAAACCCAAACGTTACCGTAAGAAGAATTCACTGAGAGAACTGTGTGTAGTCGTATGTCGTATGACGGCATGATGATTCCAAATGTGCTTTCATCAAATCTCATCCAACTTTATTATTTTGTTTACAGGAAGGAAAATAAAAAATGTATGATTAAAAGTCCCAACATGTATGTAAGCAACATGTTTTTGGCATCGTTAAGGTAATGTGAGCCCATGCAGCCTCTCCCAATCAATCACTTGTCAGGTGACGTCAGTTAGGTCTGTGAGGGTTCAGGGCCTCGGAGGGGACATTAGGATGGGCCTATGTTAACTCTGCAGGAACGGCCTCAGTTACAGAACTGTGTCTAAAAGATGGCTGAATAAAAATAACAGATCCAGGATGTACAAACAGGCATTTGAGAAAAGAAGTTCTGCCTGATCATAAAATGTCACCAGAAAAAAGGAATTTACAATTAGGTCACATAGATTCACATAAAGCATGGTCATCTCCTTTAACATTTTGTATTTCAAATTAAATCACACAAATCTTTTTTTTTTTGCAAAATATCTGAACCAGCAAGAAAATGTCTTAGCCTAAAATCTATTTTTGTTAGAATTCAACTTATATAGATCCTTCAAATGTCACAACGAAAAAACACACAGCATTGTATCATGAAGTCTTGTTTGGTTATTTACAATAACTTTTTTATTAGTTTCCTTTTACTTTTTCATTTGATTCAGGTTTTATATTGATTGTTAAATATCAAATAATATTTATTTGGATATTTTTCTGGAGCTTTTGCTGATGAAGACTATGAGATGTGGTTGAAACCTCTCAGCCCAGAAAAGGCTAGTAAGTCAACATGCACATAGATATAAACACGTAGTTACGCTCACTTTCAGTTTTACCACCTAATAAATGACTTGAGATAATATGGATAACCAGTAGATCCACTGATGAGGACTACAGTCACTCACATTACTGCAGTTGGAGGCTTTGAGTTTAAAACCTTCATCAGCAGCAGGCAGAGGTGTCAGGAAACGGCAAATTAATACCAGATGCCAGATGATTGCTCAAATGCATAAATTAGGCTGATGATGTAAATACATAAGCTAATCACAGACCTAATCTGGTTACACTGTTGGTTTGTTTACAACCTGTCTGATCATCTGCCTGCCTGCGATTCCATCCCCCTCTAACTTAATTGTAGGGATGGTGCTGTGTTTTCAGATCTCAGCAATGACTGTTATTATTACTGATAGGAAGCAAGGCTGAAATAATAACCCAGTTGTAACATACTGGAATTCTCCTTTAAAGGGCCCATATAGTATAAAGGTAGATGTCCATGTGTTGTTTGATTATAAAGCAGGTCTAGGTTCTATATTAATACTGTGAAAGTATCAAAGCCTCAGTCCACAGAGAAATGCACACAGCCTGTATTCAAAAACTGAGCCTCAAAACCAGCTGTCAGGACTTCTGGAACTTTGTGATGTCACAACAAAGAAGTCCCCACCCTCAGCCACGTCCCAAACCCCACCCACCTGGACCTTGCAGGATTTGGTTTCTCTGAGTGTTTCTCTGAAATCTGCTATATTTTAATTATATCAGTCAGAAAACAGTCAGCCAATCAGAAGAGAGACCCTAAGCCTCTCTTCTGATTGGCTCACTGACCTGTTGTTACTAGAGCTCCATAGACAAACCCGAGAGAGGAGATGCAAAACTACACTGAGATGGTTTTTGGTTCTTAAAAAAAAAGAAAAGGGTACTGTTTTGGTATCAATACCAAAAGCCAGGTACTGAATACCAGGCCCTGATCATATATCTCTGTAAACAAGATCTCATTGAAGTCACTGCTCACAGCCGTGAACCAAGCCCCACCCACCTGGACCCACCATTCAACCTTGCAGAATTTGGTTTCTCTGAGTGTTTACCTGAAATCTACTGTATTTCCATTTAATCACAAAACAGGCAGCCAACCAGAACACAGGCTCAGAGCAACCTTTCTTCTGATTGGCTCACCAACCAGTTTTTGGTTCTTAAAAGCAAAAATATATCTTCTTATGGATCAACACTTCAAATAAAACACAGGGAAAGTGCAAAATATGGAGCTTTAAGCTTCATATTGGAGTTTCTGTTCCCTCTGAGAGCCCCCAAGCTGCTGAGGCTTGACCCTCAGAGGGCTCAAGGCTCCAGGTCAGCTGCATGGCAAAGAATTTGCAGTAACTACTTTAAAAAATCGTATTCAAAACGACTGTGAGCCCAGACCAAATTAAATCAATGGGCCTCAGTCACCAACCTTTCTTAAGAAGAAACTTCTTCTTCTTCTTAAAACCCACTTACGCACTTTTTACGATGATTCAGACATTCACCAATGTTTTACAAAGCATTATGTTCTTATAAATGACACTTCAGAACTACTAATGTACCTTTTGCGTTTTGATTCATTTTCAGGCGTTACCTATGCTAATTAGGGCCAACTGGCACACGCTTTTAATATATGAGGAGACTGGCATTCCACAATCTAAGAACACAGGTGCGCACAATTCTGCGGTTTAAGAACACATTCATGAATCTGACGTAGAGTTTTCTTAAGAACTTTCTTAAGAACAACTTAAGAAAGAATTTAAGAAAATACCTAAGAAGATATTGGTGAATGAGGCCCAATGACCTGAACAATAAGTTTGACCCTCACAATGCAGCAAAATCTCTGTAACAGGAACACCAGATAAAGACCATGTCAATAAGGTTTAAACACTGTGTCTGAGCACCACTTCCCTGCCACTTAAACTTCCTGAAGATTATAAAGTTATAAAGTATTGATGAGAGGAAAGCCGCCCTGATTCTGCTGGCCTGCGTCCGCATTGCTCCTCCCTCCGTCCACGTCTCTCCCTCCATCTGTCTCCTCCGCTCGCCTCTGTCTGTCATCTCATCCCTTTGTCACTGTCGTCATGGAGGAGCTTCGTACTGGCTTCACACCGTCTGTCCCTCGCCAGCACACTGAAGCTCCCATTGCTCGAGTGATACCACCATGACAGTACCATTCTCAACACTGTGTGTGTGTGTGTGTGTGTGTGTGTGTGTGTGTGTGTACGTGTGTGTGTGTGTGCAGACATGGGTAGAGGTTTTTTTGCAAAGTTAGCACATATGTGGAGCTGGAGCAGCAGATGAGCCTTCAACAGTGGCTATTGTTTTCATTGAGAAGCAGCCTCTGTTTTGGTTTTTATTAAAAATTTAAGCGCCTGGAAGTGTGCGTCTTTAAGGTGTCACATGCAGCCTGTGAAACGGGTTTCAGAGCGGGGCTAAATGAGCCGAGGTAACAGGCAAAATCTGGGAGAGCAGACAAGCTCTGACAGCTCCCAGACAGTCCTGTCAGTCTGCGGCTGCTGCTTCCCAGCTCTAAACGCCATCAGCTGGATGAAGCCATGTTCAACCTTTTCAAAAACTTTCATTTCCGTACGTGTGTACATCTGCACTGATTCATGACGCGTCAACATGCCCTCCCTGGTATCTGTTGAAACTTTCAGACGCTGGAGAACATGCGGCCGCGCAGTCTTTCCGAGGGTGGAGTTCAGCTTGTTGAACTGTGAATTACTTCAGCCCCCGCTTCATGCGATTACTTTTGTGACACGTTGTGCATTGTGCAGCTTCAATATGAGAAGGGAGTGAGTCAGGGTTGATGAACAGCAGTGTGATCTAATAGTCTAGCTTCAAGTTAACAGCTGCTAGAGGTCACACACAAACACACACACACACACACATGCACACTGAGGAGGAATCCTTGGTTCCCTGAAAATGGAGCGGAGGTGAAGTGATAATACAAAGCTGCTAACAGCCTTTAATGACACACCGCTCTGCGCTGTTTATTCCACTCTGATGACAATCTCTGGTCTGTGGTTAATGCAGTTTATTCATCAGTGCATCTGAGGTGTAGATTATTGGGGCGAAACAACAAGTGTTTGAAAAAATAATTTATCAAATTTTCTATTTGCTCACATAAAACTTTCATCAGGGAATGTCATAATTTTGCAGGTCTTAGACCAAATATATTTTTTTATGGCACTAGATTAT
Organism: Seriola dumerili; assembly: GCF_002260705.1. Lineage (NCBI taxonomy): Eukaryota > Metazoa > Chordata > Actinopteri > Carangiformes > Carangidae > Seriola > Seriola dumerili. Next base: position 1,545,277 of record NW_019174900.1, read on the forward strand.
AAATCAGGGGATCACCAAAGTATAATGCCAGTCCATCCACTAGTTGTTCAGATATTTCAGTCGGATCCAAAATGAACAACATTGCAATCCCTAAAGATGGTGGTCTATGTAGTCAGAGATTCCTGCAGTCCCTTCTTTCTCTCAGGCTTCCTGCTGACACTGCAGATCTTTTTTGTGTACGTTTCTGGTGTAAGTCAGAGTCACAGACAGATCCCAAGTGGAGAACAAGTCCTGACTCAAAAACAATAAGTCCCAAGTAAAAAACTAGAATTACCGCCTTGCAGTTGAATCCCTCCACCAACCAGCCAAGCAGCAGGAACCAAGGTGATGGTGAGGTCACAGTGAAGTTGACCTTTGACCTTTTGGATATAAAATGCCATCACTTACTTTTATCCTTTTAGACATTTTAATTAAATTGTGCCATAATTAGTGTATGAAGTCACGAGTTATGGCCAAGATTGTGTTTCGTGAGGTCACAGTAACCTTTGACCTTTGACCATCAAAATCTAATCAGAAACCCCTTGAGTCCATATGAATGTTTGTGCCAAAGTTAAAGAAGTAGCCTCAAGGTGCTACTGAAATATTGCGTTATGGACAACCTGAAAACATGTCTTCAGCACGGAGGCATAACAACAAGTCTCAAGTAAACAACAACAATCCCAGGTCAAGAACATCAAGCTCCAAGTTTAAATCAACAAGTCCCATCTCAAGAAATGTACCAACTCAAGACCAAAAAGGCTCAAGTCAAGTCCAAGTCCAAAGCTTTGTGTCTAATTTGAAACAAGAGACCAAGAACCTTTGTCTTTTCTCATTTCTTAGCTGAATGATTTTCATGTTGCATCAGTGTGCTGTTCACAGCAGAGTCTTGACGTCCACATGTGATCGCCAGGAAAACAAGGAATTAATGTCCTGCATAATTTAGAGGAGGATGTTAACCTGTTCAAGTCAAAAGGCAGAATTCCAAGAACAGAGTCTCAAGTCACTGATGTTCAGCCTCAAATCATCAGAGTCTGACTCTAGTCCAAGTCACGTGAGTTGAGTCCACTCCTTTTGTCTTATTGGTACTGTCATTACAGTGTCAGACTCCTGCCGCATCCTAAAACACCGTCTCTTTTGTCTTGGCCACCAAGAGCTGTTCAAATGTCAGATTTTGCCAAGCTTTGCAGTCTGTGTGCCGTCTTCAGGACACACAGAGGACTGACAGACTGAAGTGCAGACATTCCTCTATCGCGCTGTGTTATCCTTTACGTGGCCAAATGTTGTTTTGTCTTCCCCGACATTTAAATTTACCATGGGTATGACACCACGGGAGTGACTCCACTTGTGTTAATTGAAAGTGTGATTGTTGAAGCTAACAGGAGGAGAGACCGTGCTTAGTTTTAGATTAGATGGCGCTCTCTGGTCCCTGTAGCTTTATAACACTTGATTGACTTACATGCTGTTTCTCCTGATCTAATTATCTTATAGGTAGGACTGCTTTAGGGCACCAATTTTAGATGCTAGGCTTTTTTTTTTCTATGTGCCTGCTGCAATGTGTGGAAAAATGTTGATGGGCCAGATGGCCACTATTTTTACCCACCAAAAGGCAGCAATTACTGGTTGCAATGCTGTATTTTTAGCCCCACAAAAAATGTTTCTGTATCAGTGTTCACCCTGGATTAACCGTGTGCATTTGCACATGCAGAAAGTCCTCACACACCCCTCTCTCCAGGATCACTCCAGCTATCTGAGCAGACAGTGATGCGTGTCTGACTGCACCACTGACTTTATGGGACTTGATTTAGAAAATCTCTTCTCTGAGCCAATTCACGTTTCTCCTCGAGTGGCCTGTTTGTGTGTGTGTGTGTGTGTGTGTGCGGCTCTGACAGTCTGCAGACAGCGTGAATCATGCACTTATTCCACTCTGTGTGTGTGTGTGTGTGTGTGTGTGTGTGTGTGTGTGTGTGTGTATTTACATGTGTGTGTGTTTTACTCACTGCATCTCATGGATGTGAATCTATTAGCATTCTGGACTGGAGCACAGCTGACAGAATCAGCATGGCTTGGGAAGACGGCGCTGCACAGGGTGCAGCAGTGTGTGAGGTGCAGTGTTGTAGCTGTTCACTAGGGGGAGCACACGGTCTGACATGAGCCGCTCTCCTTCTCCTCCTCCACTCAGCTGAACTCACACTCCTAATGAGCTCACAGTGAAGGCACACATTTCCTGTTGCGGCCAAGGTCAAGTGTCAGTTCACGGAAATGAGAGAAGCGGAATGGAGAGGAGAAAAAATTGAAATTAAATAAAAATGTATTTTTGGTATAAGCCTATTTATTTATGATGTTTTGGTCTAAACCAACCGACATCAGGTACATGAACAAGCATGGCAACATGGATGCTGCACAGATTATCAACAGGACCACACGAGCCAATCTTACTATTTCATCAAACAAACATCATACACACAGAAATCACTCCAACAACATCCACCATAACAGAATCAGAGGCTTCAAGTTGATCATTATTTTCAGGTGTATATTTCTAATATAGCTTCCACATCCACGTCCATTTCTTCATGTAATTAACTAATTACAAATAATAAGTAAATGGTAAAATGATGCATTTGACAATATGTGCAATTACCTCTCCAAATGTACAGAGTTAGGGAAGGTAGCCTCCCTGTTTTCTGCTCCAGCCACTTTGACTAATCTGCCAAAGGAAAATGGATGAATCTGATACTGAAGATTATTAACTCTATGGTAGATGACTCCTTTGATAGCGTTGCGTTGTCTGTTTTTAATATTGCTCCATGTTGTCTGATCTTGTATCGTTTTTTTTCTGCAACTCCTCATACTGCCCATTCAGGCCTGGCCTCCCTTTGAAAAGTGAAAATAAATGTGAAATAATGTCCACGCAAATGCCCAAATTTCTATTCTTATGTTTAATGTTCCTTTATATTTGATGCATTTTCCATGATTTAAAAATTGCAACATTTTTCTAATGCCGTTATCAATGTTGTGTTTGTTTTGTTCTCTCTGTTTGAACATCTACAGTTCCGTGATAAATGAACAACTGAGAACCATGTCATACAATCAAAAGCTCCAATATAAGTAAGTGGACCTTGAGATGAGACGGCTTCGTCAACTGTTATATGAATATAATGTTGCGGACCAAAGGTTTGCTGTTATTTCCAACAAACAATCTTAACCCAGGATCTGAATTGCTCAGTATTCGAAGGTTGTGTCTGTAAAATAAATGTTGTGAAACCACAACAAATTAAGTTATGAACTGAAATAATAACACAGGCAAAGAACTGATACCAGGAATCCTCTAGTAATTGTTTTATGCATAGAGAAATTGAGCAAAAACAACACAACTGTGGTTTCAACCAAAATGTCCACAGTAGTATAGACAGAAAAAAAGGAACTGAGATATTACTTGACTTATAAAAGATGTTTAGCTTTGTGTATAGATAGAGGAAGGAATGGTTTATATCACCAGACTTACCCTTAGAGCTGCTTTAAACAATACTGGATCCTTTTCCTGAAGATAATTCCAGAGGTTTGCTGCTCTCACTGAAAATACTGATTGTCCCGATTTACTGCATCCAGATCTCTGCCCCCACTGCCCCACGCATAGCCTATAATAACAGTCCCTGTGCTGTCATAACCAGAAAATTATCTATACATGCTCCTTGATATGAATCAGGCCCCATAGTTCGCGCTTACGCCGCTAGGGGTCGTATGAGGTCCGCAGATCCGCCGCCGTCCCTGACTCTCTGCCCCGCTGCTGTGTGGCGGAGAGATAATAACGTTACTACTACTGGGTGTAATTATAGCGCACAGCCTTGAGAGCAGCACATGAATGGCGAATGATTCACTGCATACATATCACAAGATTTGCATGCATTTACCCAGCCTGTCCTTAGGCTCGCGCAGGGCCCGGCCACCCGAGTCAACAAGTCCTCCACTCCACCATAATCACCCATTGGTTCATTAGATGATAACCCCCCCCCTCTACATGACGGGGAGGTAGGGTGGTGGTGGTGGTGGTGGAGGTGATGGGGGGTGGGGGGGTAGTGTGGTCAGGGTTTTGGCAGCTGAAGGGTTAAAGTAATAAACGTCCAGCCTTGTCATTCTCTTTCCCTCTTTTCTTTCAGGTATTCCAGAGAGAAGCCACAGTCCGAGCTCTCAGAGGGAGGTATAGAGAGAGAGAGAGAGAGAGAGAGAGAGAGAGAGAGAGAGAGAGAGAGAGAGCCCTGAGAAACGGTGAAGGAGAGGTGGGCCGAGCGGACGTTGACGGGCAACCGCGCCGTCCAATCAGGGGAGAGCTATCAGCGTGATTTACAGCCGCGGGGGCTGCGAGGGGGAGGCGCGATGCGGGGAAAAAAGCAAATTGTTGAGTGAACAGCATCAGTAGAGTGGAGTGGAGGAGACCGCAGTGAGGGAGCAGGCTGCCAAGAGGAGACAGAGCCAGAAAAAAACAAAAAAACAAAGAGGCCAAATCTTGAAATTTTATTTCATGATTAGGGGCCGTCACAGAATAAACATGTATTTCCTATTTTTCTAATATGGATTATGATTTCTTTTTTTCCAACTCCTGTCCAGACTGGCTTCATCACTCCAGCGGCACTGCGCTTCATTGGAATGTGCGCTGTAGCTTCTCCGGGACGCAGCTGAAGTGAAAGACAGTGGAGCTAGAATAGAAAACAAAAAGCTTCTGCAGTCATTAAAACTCCTCTATTCTTTTTTTTTCCAAATGTCTCTCTTTTGATGGGACACATTTTTCCGGACGCCTTAAACGTTTTTGGAGACTTTTACGCATTTTGGAGACTTTTACCTCCCGACTGAAATGGGTGATGGAAATTGACATTTTGTCCATTAACAGAGGATAACAAGGTTTATGATCTTTTTTACCGAAGTGCACTTGTTTTTCCGGCGATGATTGTGCTTGTGATTGTGCTGTGCATCACGGATGGAGTGCTCTCTCAGATACGCTACTCTGTGCCGGAGGAGGCGGACCATGGCACCTTGGTGGGGAATATCGCCGAAGACCTGGGACTGGACCTTACCAAACTGGCCTCTCGCCGCTTCCAGGTGGTGCCCAGCTCTCGAACACCGTACCTGGAGGTGAACCTGGAGAACGGCGTGCTGTTTGTTAACGAGAAAATCGACCGGGAGCAGATCTGCAAGCAGAGCGCCAGCTGCCAGCTCAACATGGAGGTGTTCTTGGAGAACCCGCTGGAGCTGTTTCGGGTCGAAATTGAGGTGGTGGACATTAACGACAACCCGCCCAGCTTCCCGGAGACAGACATCACGGTGGAGATCTCAGAGAGCGCCACTCCGGGCACCCGTTTCCCCCTGGAGAGCGCATTCGACCCGGACGTGGGCTCCAACGCTTTACGCACGTATGATATCACAACTAACAACTACTTTTACCTTGACGTGCAGACCCAAACGGACGGAAACAGGTTCGCGGAGCTGGTCCTGGAGAAGCCGCTGGACCGGGAGCAGCAGGCGGCGCACAGGTACGTGCTGACCGCGGTTGACGGCGGTCAGCCTCCGCGGACTGGCACCGCGTTGCTGGTAGTCAAAGTGCTGGACTCTAACGACAATGTGCCCGTGTTTGAACAGCCCGTCTACACGGTGAGCCTCTCGGAGAACGCACCGGTGGGCACGCTGGTCATCCAGCTGAACGCCACCGACCTGGACGAGGGACTAAACGGAGAGATAGTTTACTCCTTCAGTAACCACATCTCCACCCGCGTAAAGGACCTGTTCAGCATAGACCCGCGCACCGGGCGCATCGAGGTGCGCGGAGAGGTGGATTTCGAAGAGAGCAGCCTGTATCAGATCTTTGTCCAGGCCAAGGATCTGGGTCCAAACGCCGTGCCCGCGCACTGCAAAGTGCTGGTCAAAGTCACCGACATGAATGACAATGCGCCGGAGATCACATTCAGCACCGTGACCGAGTCCGTGAGCGAGAAGGCTGCTCCCGGTACCGTGATCGCGCTGCTCAGTGTGACTGACCGGGACGCAGAGGAGAACGGGCAGATCCACGTGGAAATCCTCGGTGATGTCCCGTTCAAATTAAAATCCTCCTTTAGGAATTATTTCACTATAGTGACCGACGGGCCGTTGAACCGGGAGCAGGCGGACTCCTACTCTGTCACTGTGGTGGCGCGGGATAAAGGGACACCGTCACTGGCCACCAGTAAGTCCATCCGAGTCCAGGTGTCAGATGAGAACGACAACGCGCCCACATTTACGCAGACCATATACGATGTGTATGTGACAGAGAATAACGTGCCAGGGGCTTACATACACGCTGTGACGGCTCTGGACCCGGACATCGGGCAGAACGCACTCATCAGCTACTCCATATTAGAGTGTGACATCCAGGGCATGTCGGTCAAAACGTATGTGTCAATCAATGAGGAGACGGGCTATCTGTACGCGCTCAGGTCCTTCGATTATGAGCAGCTGAAGGATTTCACATTCATGGTCCAGGCCAAAGACGCGGGCACACCGGAGCTCTCCTCCAATGCCACAGTCAAAGTCATCATCGTGGACCAAAATGACAATGCCCCCCTGGTGCTGGCCCCCGTGGGGAAGAACGGCACAGCCAGGGAGCCCCTGCCCCGATCAGCTGAGCCGGGCTACCTGGTGACCCGCATCGTGGCTATGGACGCGGACGACGGCGAGAACGCGCGGCTGTCCTACAGCATCCAGAGGGGGAACGAGAACGGCATGTTCAGGATGGACTGGAGGACGGGTGAGCTCAGGACGGCGAGGCGGGTGTCAGCCAAGAGAGACCCCCACCAGCTCTACGACCTGCTGATCGAGGTGAGAGACCACGGCCAGCCGCCGCTGTCCTCCAGCGCCAGCGTGCTGGTGGTGCTGGTGGACAGTGTGGCTGAAGGCCACGGCAGCGGGGACCGAGGAGGCGCTGCGAAGGCCAAAGATGGCACCCTGGACCTCACGCTGATCCTCATCATCGCCCTGGGTTCTGTCTCTTTCATCTTCCTCCTGGTCATGATCGTGCTGGCTGTGCGCTGCCAGAAGGACAAAAAGCTCAACTTTTACACCTGCCTGACCAGTGACTGCTGCCTGGGCTGCAGCTCCTGCTGCTCGCAGCAGGCCCGGGCCCGCAAGAAAAAGCTCAGCAAGTCAGATATCATGCTGGTGCAAAGCGCTGTTAACGTGAGTGGAGCCAGTACAGCTCAAGTCCCCGTGGAGGAGTCAGGGAGCTTCGGCTCCCACCACCAAAACCAGAACTATTGCTACCAGGTATGTCTGACTCCAGAGTCTGCCAAAACCGACCTCATGTTCCTAAAGCCGTGTAGTCCGTCTAGGAGCACAGACACCGATCACAACCCGTGCGGGGCCATAGTGACAGGGTACACAGACCAGCAGCCTGACATCATATCAAACGGCAGCATTTTATTAAACGAGGTAAGAGTCCTCTCCTCCACTACAGTTTAACCCCCCCTTCCATCCAGAGACCCTCAGCATGTCTAAAACCTGATTCATACACAGGATCTCCCCTGAGACAAGTAAAGTCTGCCCGTTTGATAACATTTAAATACATTTCTACGTGACAGACATAAAATCTGTTTCATACAGGAGCCATTTCTAGTCCATACATTATTTTGTTCCCTCAGTTCAGTGGCATGCCAGGCCTGCAAAGGGCTTTTTACTGAGAGCTAATACATGCACACAGTGTGCTGCACCATCCTCTGACTTATTTCAGGAAAGGCATTAAAGCAAACAATGATTAGACCACTGGTTGCTGACATGTTTCCTTTAGCAGTCCTCAGGGAGGTCAGCTGTGAAACAACAATCATTGCATGATCATGCTGTGCTCCAAACTCTTTGAAATGATAATAAAAAATTTAAAAAAAATCAGAATAAAGGAAGTGTATAAGCATAATGTGCGGTGGCTCAGAGCTGCTGGTTGCTGTGGGTGCATCTGTCTGTGTGTGTGTGTGTGTGTCTGTGTGTGTGTGGGCGCGCGCGCGTGTATGTGCGTGCGTGCGCGCGCGACTGAATCCTTGGGGAGAGGAGTGTTCGCATTAAGCATACTGGTCACAATGTTGCTGAGTTGCACTAGAACAAAGATGCGTCTCTTGGCTGTGCCAGCTTGAATAGGTGCACTACTTTATCTTGCGCCTTGGCAACATATCTGTAGAGCCCTGCTCGTTCCCGTCCTGTGGGAAAACACACCTCTTCAAACACGCACTCTTCACTAGATATGAGTGATACGTGTAATAGTTGATGGTTGAACACAAGCACAGGTTCATTTTATAGCCAACATCAACATGGCACTGTGTGGGCCTGATGGTGGAGATGTGTTTTTTTTTTTTTCCTCTTCCCTTTTTTTTTTCCCTTTATGCTAATCATGTTACATAGGGTTCTCCAGCAAAGCAACACACACTGAAAACCGCCCCCTCTCTTTCAGACCAAACACCAACGAGCTGAACTCAGCTACCTGGTTGACAGACCAAGACGTGTCAACAGGTAAATATGGAAATTCCTCACTGCAACCTCTCTGCTGCTCACTCTGTAATAAACCTCTCATCTAGTTTGTTCGCTGATGCACTCCACTCTTGTTAACTGTGATGATGAAGCTCTTGATGATGAGATGGGACCAGTAAGATTAGAATCGCTGTTAGTTGCTCGGTGAGGCTTTGATTTCACTCTTCTCTCTGGTCTCAGTTCGGCGTTCCAGGAGGCAGACCTGGTTAGCTCCAAAGACAGCGGCCACGGAGACAGTGAGCAGGGAGACAGCGACCATGATGCCACCAATCGTGGCCATTCCTCCGGTAAGAACTTGGCTTTTTATACAAGTGTGTTTGACCTATGATTTTTTTCTTTTTTTTTTTTTTTCTTTGAGTTTATTTGATTTTTTTGAAGCTGCATGCTCAAAGGGCAAATCAATGTGTGGCTGCCTGGCGTCTGTAGGCCTGGAGCAGGCTTTGTGGTCGTGTGGGGGTCCAGGAGCAAATTGCCGCCCCTCTCTGCACAGCTGAAATCTGGACTCCTTCTTGCTCAGTTGCGGCTCATTGTGTAGGGCTGGAGAGATGACAGCTAGCGTCACACATGGCCGGAGCCAGCATCATCTAAAGCACTTCATTGTGTCCGACAATCAGCTTTTATGATGATGGTGTTGTACTTTGAGATTTCTTTTCTAGTGCCACTGTGGCTTTTCCTGTTTTCCCCTCAAAAAGAAGAAGAAGAAGAAGAAGAAGAAAAAAATCTTTGATAGGAGAATGTTTTCTTAATACTGGGCACTGTCATTTCTGACACGTGATGATGTAACGTCGGCGGGGCAGGAAGCGGACCCTTGCTGCTGTTGTTTGTAAATATGTGGCGGCGTTAATGAGGAGCCTGCTCCCTGTGAGCTCGGCCACTCAGTGCTGGAGACCACTCGACCAGACGTGACGGGCTTTTTAATGAGGCCACGCTCGCACCGGAGTGCTGGGATGCGGACCAAATAGGTTGTGGCCGTAGCAAACAAAACAGGCGATTCATCCGTTCATTAGATTAATTAATGCATTCATTCATGCAGTTATTCTCTGCGCTCCCTTCAGTCTTCTTTTTTTAATTCCTTTCCCTCCTCACTGACCATATTCTTCCATACCCTTCCTCTTTTTTTTTTTTTCTTCCTTTTTTTTAATCTTCCCTGCCTAAAGGAACCCATCTGAGATCATACAATAGGGCCCCACTGAGTTATGAATGGCGGTTTTATGTCTTCATTCAGTGGCGGGCCCTCTGTGGATGGAGCCTGTCATCATGTCTGGTCAGCCGCAGCAGGGGCCCTCGCCGTGCCAAATGGAGTTTTCCTGCCGCTTCCACTGTTACTCCAGTAGGCTGGATGGGTTACACAGACTTCAGTAAACACAAACACACAGAGCTGAACCCTCTTCATTTTCCACCACACACCCCCCCCCACCCTTTTTTTTTTTTTTTTTTAATAGGCTCAGAGTTAGACCTCCACAATTACTTCAGGTTTCTCTCTTTCACCACTGTGGAGCGTTTTTACTCCTAATCGGGGACTGAGCCAGCCCACTCCTTTATGTGGATGGAGTTGTCCTATTTCGACTGCATTAGCATTTCATGTGAATGCTGCCAGCCAGGGTTCACATTCTGTCATGAATAGTCACACTCTTTTATACAAAGTGGGGCTGGGTGTCGTTTGAAATTTATACCTGGGTTTTGGTCACAATAACAAAGCAAGACTTTTTAGATCCCTTCACTTTGGGGGGATGTGAACTCTTTTTTTATCATTCAACACAATGAAAGTTGTCAAATGGGAGAGTTTTCTAAAATAATCTTCAAGTGTAATAAATGCATTTTAGTTTAAATTTTGAGGTTCAATATCAATATCAAAATACGGTTCAACCGTTGTTTTAATCACTGTGGAAGCCCAGCCAGCTGCTGTAAGTAGATGGAGTTGTCCTATTTCACATGCATTAGCATTTTGTGTGAAAAACCTGCCAGCTCTTGTTTTTAACAAAAGAAGCAGCTCTGAAAGAACGCTGCCGGACCTAGTAGCCCTAAATAGGATAAATCTGACTTAAATTTAAACCAGGAACCATCTGACCAGAGAATACGTCAACAAGAGTATGAATCTAATCAGACATTAAAGGTCCCATATTGTATACAGTGAGATTTTCACTTGTTGTTTGATTATAAAGCAGGTCAAGGTTCTATGTTAAGTCAGTCCACAGAGAAATGCACACAGCCTGTATTCAGAACCTGAGCCTTAAAACCAGCCGTCAGGACTTCTGGAACTTTGTGATGTCACAACAAAGAAGTCACCGCCCTCACCCACGCCCCAAACCCCACCCACCTGGACCTTGCAGGATTTGGTTTCTCTGAGTGTTTCTCTGAAATCTGCTATATTTTAATTATATCAGTCAGAAAACAGTCAGCCAATCAGAAGAGAGACCCTAAGCCTCTCTTCTCTAGGCCACCTTTAGATGTTAGCTTTTGGTTCTCTGGTACAGTTTCTGACACTTGGTGCTACGGACATGTCAAACAAAAGCAGCTGTACAAGAACTCTAAAGTGAAACCAGGAACAATCGGATCTGATTCCAGTAAAGATGATCACACAGCTTCCAATACTCATGACGCTCGCGACCGAGGACATATTTCAGCTGGTACCACTAAAATATCGAAGTTTTAAATTCACATCTGCCTGAGCTTGATTCTTCCAGCCGCTTTATCTTCTGTTTTCGAGTGTGATGGCGTTTCATCGGCAGCCTCTCGACTCTTCATACAGTCCCGCTCTCACATAGGAAGCTCTGCCGTGTTGTGTGTCCAGTCGTGTCACAGCGGCGACCCCAGCGCCACGTCACCGCCGACTTTGAGTACCCTTGGTGTGGTAAACAGAGTACAGTTAAGAGTTTTGCAGTGTTACCAGCCAGCTTAATGCCTTTAAATAGATTATTAGCTGTGCATCAAGTCTTTGTTTGATTAGGATAATTGATAGTGTGGCTTAGTGTCTCACAATGCTGGAAAAAGAACACAGGCTTTATTCTGTGTGTGCTAATTGAGTTTGTCATCAGCGAGGGTGAAGTCGAACTGTGTCACCGTTTAATAGATGCTGGTGTTAAATAAACGTGTGCGTGGCATCCATCACAATGCTGTGTTACCCACTTCTCTTGACTTTGACAGGAGACTTTATGAATACATCAGAGAGGGGGGAGGAATTCAGGCTTCACTGTTTCCTTCCAGAGAGATGTTTTTGTCCATGTAATCAGATTTATGGGAGCATATTGGTTTTTATGTTGCACTAAATCCGTTGGACTATAAATTAAAGCATTAACGTTACATATTGGCAGAGAAATAGTCCAGTAAGAGTTGTTTGAACGTGTTTCTGACTGCTGGAAACAGTACTGGGTGGACCTGTTTACCCTCATTGCCCCATAATTTTTCTGTCTTGTTTTTTTTTTTAATTTTTTTTTTTTATACTGTAAATGTCGCTGCTGTCCTGCCAACATTTTCTGCTGTTTCAGGCCGTGTGCTCGGTTGTTCCCTGATCAAAAGCCGCTCAGTTTTTCCTCATCAAGGAGGCACTTATAGAGCCAGGAAGAGTCCAGAAATCACCTGTAACACAGATACGAACAGGGCGAGACTCAAAAAATATGAGTCTGATTTCACAGCCACTGTACAGAATTTCAGGGATCCAAAATGATCCAAACAAAGTCCTTGTTGGTCCGAGCCAAGATTGTTTTCAAGGCGTCTCAGTGTGCGGTGGAGAGTGACAGAGAGTGTGGGAGAAAGAGAGAGAGAGAGAGAGAGAGAGAGAGAGAGAGAGAGAGAGAGAGAGAGGGGAGGATTTGCAGTGAAGGTCAAATGCAGGATTCAAATAAACAAATACTGCACATTAGGTGCCTTTACACACCGCAGTGTGTGAATATGCAGGTGCAGTTAGAGCAGTGACAAGGTGTTGACGCCGTCGTTCTTGGCGTGGATGGATGTTTTAATGTAGTGAAGGGGATGAGAAATGGGTGAATCTTGTATTCACCATTGTTCATTCCGTAGCTGTTGCTTCTGTTATGTCTATCACACCTACCACTATTATCTCCACCACCACCACCACCACCACCGCCGCCGCTACTGCTGCTGCTGCTGCTACTGCTACTATTCAACATATTTAATGTAAAAGATTCTTGTGAACCTGAAAGTCTCACGCCACGGTAGAAACACAATGTAAAACCATGTTAGAGGAGCTGAAGCTATTTTGTATTTTCATAAGTGCACAAGTGTCTAATTGTTCACAAGGTGCCGCAGCCCAGAGTCATATCAGCCAATAGCAAAAACTGTCTGACTGCAGATGTAATGAATGGCGATAGAAGAACTCACATCCTGAGTAGAAATATAATACTGTACATAAATGAATGTATAACTCAAAGTTTATTCCTCCATTCAATTCTCTTACATACTGTATATTCTCCCTCTCATATTCATGTCTTTTCCCTCTTAATGGCATGTACATTCACTCACGCACATGTACTTTGAATTTCAGACGCACTGATATAATATAACAAAGGGTATTGATGTAAAATCAAACAGCATGTATGTATGAATACATGTATGTAAAGGAAAGCATGCTGTAGGCTGTATGTATGAGACCCTCACATGCATATATTCACCCTTCTGTTCACACAGATTTGTGAGTCAAATAGCTCAAAACCGTATGGAAGTAAAGTACTTGAGTAAAGTAACCAGGTAGTTTATGATTTAAAGGATTGAAAAACGGAAAACTGAAATTGGTTTATTATCTAATCATCAACAAGGAGAATAATTGACCAATTCAACATGCTGAAGTCCTTATTCGATCACATGTAGCAGCAGGAGTCCATATGCAGAGACTTGTGAGTGGTGGAGGATAATTCGGGACCTCGGTGCTTTGATGAGTGGCAGCTTTTTTTTTTCTGGCTCTTCCACCGGAGGATTTTTTAGTTGCTGGGTTAATGTGAACTTGTGGAGTTTGTCTGTAGCGCTGAGAGTGAGCTCGCAGTTAAAGGTCATTCTGTACATTCTGTCAGGGGCACATTTTCCTCATGAATGAAATCACGGTGGAATGAGAATGCTCCCCATTTTGCTGCTGGTCCCTCCAGGGCCACTACTTCTGCAGCCTATGGAGCCCCCCCCCCCCCCATTTCCAGTCCCACTCCATGTGTAAAGTTGCATGTTATCAATATAGCCAATGTCACGCACTTGCAGGAAGATTGCAGTCAAGAACACTTATCCAACTCCTGCCCCCCCACACCCACCCTCAGCTCCTAAACCCCCCCCCCCCCCCAAATCCACTCCCATCTCTCTCCCTGCTGCCGTGATGAATTCCTCCTTAGGCCTGCAGTTCACGTTATCACCGTGGTAACAGCTCGCTGATCAGTAATTCATTTTTCAGACCTCTGCATACCAATTACCAAATGAAGGTTATTATCGAGACTTTGCGTTTGCCCCGTGTGAACGCCATGCAGAATGCTAAGATGAGACAGAGGCGCCAGATGTAACAAGGGGTCAGCACGCTTCGAGATCACCCCCCCCCCCCCCCCCCTCCCCCTCCCCTCGCCGCGTGTCCTCGCTGGCCTCTTTGCTTGTGTTTGGCTTAGTGCGATACATGTTGACACAGTTTCTTTTTTTTTCCATCCTGTGTTGAAGTGGAGGGCGGATGCTGTTACTCTGCAGCCGGACGAAGCCTCTTTAAACTCGTGCTAACTGTCTGCTCTGAGAAAAGACTCTTGGAGAACTACAGTACGCAGCACAGAGAGATAATGGCATTACCCCCGCGCTTTCTATACATTTTAAGCAGGGCTCNCTTCTGCAGCCTATGGGGCCCCCCCCCCCCCATTTCCAGTCCCTCTACATGTGTAAAGTGCATGTTATCAATATAGCCAATGTCACGCACTTGCAGAAGATTGAGTCAAGACACTTATCCAACTCCTGCCCCCCCCAACCCCCCCCCCCCCCCCGGGGTGATTCTCGAAGCGTGCTGACCCCTTGTTACATTCTGGCGCCTCTGTCTCATCTTAGCATTCTGCATGTGGCGTTCACACGGGTCAAACGCAAAGTCTCGATAATAACCTTCATTTGGTAATTGGTATGCAGAGGTCTGAAAAATAGTGAATTACTGGATCAGCGAGCTGTTACCACGGTGATAACGTGAACTGCAGGCCTAAGGAGGAATTCATTCAAACGGCAGCAGGGAGAGAGATGGGAGTGGATTTGGGGGGGGGGGTGTTAGGAGCTGAGGGTGGGTGTGGGGGGCAGGAGTTGGATAAGTGTCTTGACTGAATCTTCTGCAAGTGTCGTGACATTGGCTTATATTGATAACATGCACTTTACACATGTAGTGGGACTGGTAAATGGGGGGGGGGGGGGCTCCATAGGCTGCAGGAGTAGTGGCCCTGGAGGGACCAGCAGCAAAATGGGGAGCATTCTCATTCCACCGTGATTTCATTCATGAGGAAAATGTGCCCTGACAGAATGTACAGAATGACCTTTAACTGCGAGCTCACTCTCAGCGCTACAGACAAACTCCACAAGTTCACATTAACCCAGCAACTAAAAATCCTCCGGTGGAAGAGCCAGAAAAAAAAAGCTGCCACTCATCAAAGCACCCGAGGTCCCGAATTATCCTCCACCACTCACAAGTCTCTGCATATGGACTCCTGCTGCTACATGTTGATCGAATAAGGACTTCAGCATGTTGAATTGGTCAATTATTCTCCTTGTTGATGATTAGATAATACCAATTTCAGTTTTCCGTTTTCAATCCTTTAAATCATAAACTACCTGGTACTTACTCATACTTACTTACTTTCCATACGGTTTTGAGCTTATTTGACTCACAAATCTGTGTGAACAGAAGGGTGAATATATGCATGTGAGGGTCTCATACATACAGCCTACAGCATGCTTTCCTTTACTATACATGTATTCATACATACATGCTGTTGATTTTCATCATACCTTTGTTATATTATATCAGTGCGTCTGAAATT